>NC_088329.1:11582500-11882500 GCF_036884655.1 Musa acuminata AAA Group | reverse complement strand
GCGATTAAAAACGAAAGCTGCGTTCGTTCGATAAAAACTATTTTGATGCAAAAGCCGATTCTAAGATTACTTATGATTAAGTGCAGTTTACGTCTAAACACAGTTTGCGTCTAAGCGCAGTTTACGCAGTTTGCGTCTAAATGCAGCTTGCGTCTAAATGCAGATTGCGTCTAAGCGCAGTTTGCATCTAAGCGCAGTTTGCGTCTAAGCTCAGATTGTGTCTAAGCGCAGTTTGCGTCTAAGCGCAGTTTGCGTCTAAGCGCAGATTGCATCTAAGTGCAGTTTGCATCTAAACACAGTTTGCGTCTAAACACAGTTTACGTCTAAGCTCAGATTTGGAAAGATCTGAACTTAGACACTCGTTCGTAAAAGCGCAGAAGACAGTTTGCAGTTATAAATGGAATCAAAACGTAAACGTAAACTGCAAAGAAACTCGTTCGTAAAAGCGCAGAAGACAGTTTGCAGTTATAAATAGAATCAAAACGTAAATGTAAACTACAATGTAAGGATCGTACGAAAACACCGATTTACGTCTGAATGCAGATTCGGAAAGATCAGAACTTAGAAACTTGTTCGTAAAAGCGCAGAGAGCAGTAGCTATGTAGGAGGTTTGCAGTAATGATAAAGTGCTCAAAATAAAAGCAAACCAGAGATTTAGAGTGGTTCGGTCAGTCTTGACCTACTCCACTTTTGGCTTCCTCCACCGATGAGGTCACCGACGTCAACTAGAGGCCTTCCTTCAGTAGGCGAAGGCCAACTGCCCTTTTACAGTTTCACTCCTTTTGATGGGCTCAGGAGACAACCCTTACAGAACCTTTCTCTCCTCTCTTTACAACTCAAGACTTAAGAACAGAAAGAGAACTTTTGGACTTTACACAAATTTGAGCTCTTAGAATCACAGAAAAGATCAAGAATTCGGTGTAGGTCTCTATCTTTTCAGTGCTGAATGGGTGGGGTATTTATAGGCCCCAACCCAGTTCAAATTTGGAGCTCAAAACGATTAAATCCCGGAATTCCGGGATCAGGCGGTTGCACCTCCTGACTAGAGCGGTTGCACCGCCTGGCAGAGCTCGAAGACTGAGCCTCTAGGCGGTGCCACCTCTGTCAGGGGCGGTTGCACCTCTCTGCCAGAGCTCGAAGACCGAGCTCAAGCAGTTGCACCGCCTGACTGGAGAGGTTGCACCGCCTGGCAGAGCTCGAAACTTGAGCTCTGGCGGTGCTACCTCTTGACAGAGGAGGTTGCACCGCCCAGTCTCGCTCGGAGACTGAGCCGTGGGCGGTTGCACCTCTTGGCTGGGGCGGTTGCACCACCCAGTCTCGCTAGGAGACATAGCCTGGGCGGTGCTACCTCCCTGCTTGGGCGGTTGCACCTCCCACAGCAACCTGGGTCCGAATGGGTTGAACCATTCGACCCAATTTGAGTTCTTCAGGGGCCCAATTGCCCCAGGATTAAGCTAATGGGATCACCTCCCATTTCTAACTTAATCAAAGTGCTAACTACGATTATTTCCTAAGACATATTCTGCAGCTTGCTTCGGTGCGTCACTCGCTTCTTCCGACGAGTTTCCGGCGAACTTCCGTCGATCATCCGATGAACCCTCGGTGATGCTCCTGCGGACTTCCGGCAAACTCCTGGACAGCGACGATCCACTTGGCAAGTTCCGACGAGCTCCTTTGGCAAGCTTCTGGACTTCTCGGATTTGTTCCCGCAGAACCTCCGACGACTGTCCGAACTTCCGTCGAGCTCTCGAACTCCTAACGTGATCATTGTCATGACTCCGGCGCAACTCCTGCTACATGTCTTTCTTCCATCGTAGTTAATCCTGCACACATAAAAACAAAAACTTCGATCGAGACAATTAATCCTAAGCAATTAACCAAGTTGTCCGGCATGTCATTGGTCCCTCGATGCTTCGTCCGATTCTTCGGCGCATCGTCCTTTCCTGTAGCCTATTGCCCAATTGGCCAGTTGACTCCGCAACTCCGATATCCTTGGCACAATACCCGCTCTTCTTGGCCCGATGCTCGAGTCCACGGCCCGAAGCCTTCTGTCGATACGTCGACCGATCCACCGGCCCGACGTCCAATCTTCTGACATGTTCCTCCGGCACAACATGATGTTCCTGCTTTAATTGTCTCATCCTGATCGAAGCACCCTGCGTCACTCAAAACGCAGATTAAATCATAAACATATATCAAGTAGTTTCATCATCAAAATACGAGATTCAACAATCTCCCCCTTTTTAATGATGACAACTACTTGATGACGGAGCTAATCTTAACTCCCGGAGTTTAAACAAACTCCCCCTATCAATATGCCATATTGATAGAAACTCTTAGATTCAAAAATCTAAGCAACATGTCATCATAAACGGAGTTAACCTTAACTCCCAGAGTTTAAACAAACTCCCCCTATCAATATGCCATATTGATAGAAACTCTTGGATTCAAAAATCTAAGCAACATGTCATCATAAACTTATGCATAACATGTGATGTCATCAACATACTTCTCCCCCTTTGTCATCAACAAAAAGGAGAAGTACCACAATCAAGTGTTTGTGATGTAAGTTTTAACTCATTGCATGAAAAACATAATATCTATTGTTACCATCATGCAAGTTTGCTATCATCAAATGGTAAGATATCAACATGTAAAATTGCGATTCAATTTCTTGATATCTTAACATGATATGACATTCATAGCACCTATTCATATGAATGCTGCTTTTGATATCTCATCATAATATGGCATTCATAACATCTATTCATATTCTTCAAATATGACACTCATAGTATCAATTTATATATTTCTCCCCCTTTGTCATCAACAACAAGGAGACCGATATAAGCAAATTTTAAATATAAGTGCGATGCCATAAGTTGGTTCATGTCATTTTCCAACAGTGAGTGATAGGATACCAATTATGCAAACATCTCGAGGAAAACATGACATGGAGATAGCTTTTATTGCTTCTTCCTTTTTATTTGTTATCTTTTTACATGAAGGAGGAAAGCCATATATGAAGTTCAAATTGATAAGATATTAAAGCACACTTCATTTTTGCAAGGATTAAGATATGTAAGTGAGTCAAATCCTTGTATGTAAAAATATCTTCCTTTTATAAGAGGGAATCATCAAATATGTTTCTCGAAAAATATTTTTCACATGATAAGTGCATTTGCTAGATGATTCCATATGTCAAAAATCAATGATGTGAATTAAACTTGATATGACATATACTTGTTAAATTCAGAAGAGGATAATGTATCAAGAAAATCCAATTGTTAGGATCAAGAAAATCCGAAAATGAAATTAGACACTTTCATACATTCGGACAGGGTTTTACTAGAGATATTCAATTACAATCATGAAGGTAAAACATGCTTATTATCATGGAAATTTTTGTATTCAAGCACATAATTTCCAACATGTAATCATGGCAAGTAATTGTGTAAAATCATTATGGCAATCAAGTGATTTGATCATTTAATCAAAAAAGTCCGAAAAATAATTTTAACAGGTTTAATCATTCGGACAGATTTTTGCCATAGTTTTTCAAATATAATCATGAAGATAAGGTATGCTCATCATCATGGTAGTATGATAGCAAGTTTACCATATTCAAGCTAGCAAAAAATTTCTACATTTTAAGGCCCGCAAGTTAGCAATTTTGAGATGTTCAAGAAAGCAACTCTTGCTTCTTGAAATATAAGTTTTGCTAGATGTGCAAGTTAACTTTTTGCTTCTTGAGATAGGCAAGATAGCATTCCTTGGTGATGTTCAATATAGCTAAGTTCTACATCATGCAAGCTAGTGAATTTTATAACATTTTAGAACATGCATAATCACCAAAGCATCATAAATTTTAATGATGTGCAAAATTACAAATTTTGCATGATTGCATTTGTGTGTCTTGAGATTTGCAAGATAGCACTTCTTGGTGATGTTCAAGATAGCAATTTCTTCTCTTTTGAGAAGTGCAATTTTTGCTTTCTTCTTGAATTGTGCAAGCTAGCTATCTCCCCTTTTGTCATTGTCAAAAAGAAGGGAAAAACCCTTTACATCAATTTTTAAATCATGACAAAGGTTAGTATCAATCTCATTTGTGCATCATTATATTTTCAAATTAAAACATGCACATTTTCAAAACATATAAACTCATTATTATATGCATGATTCCAATTCATTATTCATATTATTTCAATCATTGTTTCAATCACCACTTATAGCTTATCATGCACAATATATAAAATCATCTAACATGATACAATCATTTATTTTCAAAATATTTATCACTATTTTAATGTATGATAATGAAGTATTCATGATACCGAACATTAAATCAATATTTTTAAGTATTTATCACTTCATTTTAATCATGATTCCAAACATTTATCATTTAAAGCATTCATGATACACATCATAAAAAAAAAACATATGCATCATTCCAAATCATAAATAATTTAAATCATCATGTTATTAATTTGTCACATTGCATTCTACCATGCATGATCGAAGCTTCTCATTTGCATACATCAAAATAAATTCATGAATATCTCATGCATTCATATCATCACTTGAGGAATATTGAAAAGAAATAATTGGGTGATGAGATAAATATTTCATGAATACAAAGAATTGCATAAAAATTATATCATGAATACAAGGAATACAAGTCACAGAGAAAAATCATTATTCATTTTCAATTCATTCAATTTGATAAATCAAGATCATGATGTTGATAAAACTCATTTCAATTTTAAATTATCAAAATCATTTTTATGGCTCACAAAATTTATAACATAAATAGATTCATGATTTCATTGATAATATATTTTCCCCCTTTTTAAGTGTTTCATTTTAAGTGATCGATTTCATGTTAGCATGCCTTTTCATTTGTGAAAACATGCATCAATATTTTTTTAAAGCCACTGTTATTATCATGAAAATCGACAATCCATAAATATAAAAAATCATCATAATTTCAAAAATATATACTCATTAATCATAACTTCAAATTGAACATGATTTCATATACTCAAAATCGAGAAATAACAATGGAAATCAACATGATACACATTATTACTTCTCAACCACATATAGCATGATTTCATAAGGTATTTTTAATCAAAATCATTTTGTTTATCATAAACATGTAATTTTCATGATTATTTTCAAAATTACTATAATGATAAGCATGATTCCTAATTGTTTGTATTTTCATTATAAAATTATTAAACATGTAATTTTCAAGAAAATTAAATAAAAAAGAAAAATGATTTATGAAAAGCATCATGTAATTTCAAAGTAAATTAAAGGCATTTTGATTATCTCAACGTCGAAAGGCGTAAAGGCGTAGTTTGCCACCTCGCCTTTGTTGATTTTCTTCTCGTCTTCGGAGGAGCTTGATTCATCCCAATTTTTGTTCTTTTTATTGCGTTCAAAGCAAGTAGTTCCGTTCTTTTTACTTTTTAATTTTTGTTTCATTTGTAGTTTAAGTTCACCATCACTTGAGCTTATGCTCGAGTGGTCTTCAAATGTTCTATATCCCAAATCCTTCCTGTTCTTTGGAAGGTGGTTCTCAAGTTCTTCACGTGCATTGCACGTCATTTCATATGTGATCAATGAACCAATTAGTTCTTCAAGTGGAAATTGGTTCAAGTTTTTCGATTCTTGAATAGCAGTTACTTTTGAATCCCAAGTTTTAGAAAGTGAGCGCAAAACTTTGTTAACGAGTTCAAAATCCGAAAAGCTTTTACCAAGTGATTTTAAACCATTGACGACATCCGTAAAACGGGTGTACATGTCAACAACGGTTTCGCTTGGTTTCATATGAAAAAGCTCGAAATCATGCAGTAAAATATTAACTTTCGAGTCTTTGACTCTACTAGTTCCCTCGTGCGTGATTTCAAGAGTGCGCCAAATATCGAAAGCCGTTTCGCACAAAGAAACCCGATTGAACTCATTTTTGTCCAAAGTGCAAAATAAGGCATTCATAGCCTTTGCGTTTAAAGAAAAATACTTCTTCTCTAAATCCGACCATTCGTTCATCGGTTTAGAGGGAAGTTGAAAACCGTTTTCAACGATATTCCATAAATCCAGATTTAGAGAAATCAAGAAAACTCTCATTCGAGTTTTCCAATAAGTGTAGTCCAATCCGTTAAAGAACGGTGGACGAAAGATCGAAAAGCCCTCTTGAAGAGCCATTTCTCTCGGGTGTAAATCCGAAATGAGCAATACCCCGCTCTGATACCAATTGTTAGGATCGAGAGCACTAAGAGGGGGGGGGGTGAATTAGTGCAGCGAAAATCTTACAGTGATTAAAAACGAAAGCTGCGTTCGTTCGATAAAAACTATTTTGATGCAAAAGCCGATTCTAAGATTACTTATGATTAAGTGCAGTTTACGTCTAAACACAGTTTGCGTCTAAGCGCAGTTTACGCAGTTTGCGTCTAAATGCAGATTGCGTCTAAGCGCAGTTTGCATCTAAGCGCAGTTTGCGTCTAAGCTCATATTGCGTCTAAGCGCAGTTTGCGTCTAAGTGCAGTTTGCGTCTAAGCGGAGTTTGCATCTAAACACAGTTTGCGTCTAAACGCAGTTTACGTCTAAGCTCAGATTTGGAAAGATCTGAACTTAGACACTCGTTCGTAAAATCGCAGAAGACAGTTTGCAGTTATAAATGGAATCAAAACGTAAACGTAAACTGCAAAGAAACTCGTTCGTAAAAGCGCAGAAGACAGTTTGCAGTTATAAATAGAATCAAAACGTAAATGTAAACTGCAATGTAAGGATCGTACGAAAACACCGATTTACGTCTGAATGCAGATTCGGAAAGATCAGAACTTAGAAACTTGTTCGTAAAAGCGCAGAGAGCAGTAGCTATGTAGGAGGTTTGCAGTAATGATAAAGTGCTCAAAATAAAAACAAACCAGAGATTTAGAGTGGTTCGGTCAGTCTTGACCTACTCCACTTTTGGCTTCCTCCACCGACGAGGTCACCGACGTCAACTAGAGGCCTTCCTTCAATAGGCGAAGGCCAACTGCCCTTTTACAGTTTCACTCCTTTTGATGGGCTCAGGAGACAACTCTTACAGAACCTTTCTCTCCTCTCTTTACAACTCAAGACTTGAAGAATAGAAAGATGAGAACTTTTGGACTTTACACAAATTTGAGCTCTTAGAATCACAGAAAAGATCAAGAATTCGGTATAGGTCTCTATCTTTTCAGTGCTGAATGGGTGGGGTATTTATAGGTCCCAACCCAGTTCAAATTTGGAGCTCAAAACGATCAAATCCCGGAATTCCGAGATCAGGCGGTTGCACCTCCTGACTGGAGCGGTTGCACCGCCTGGCAGAGCTCGAAGACTGAGCCTCTGGGCGGTGCCACCTCTGTCAGGGGCGGTTGCACCTCTCTGCCAGAGCTCGAAGACCGAGCTCAGGCGGTTGCACCGCCTGACTGGAGAGGTTGCACCGCTTGGCAGAGCTCGAAACTAGCGGTGCTACCTTCTGACAGAGGAGGTTGCACCGCCCAGTCTCGCTCGGAGATTGAGCCCTGGGTGGTTGCACCTCTTGGCTGGGGCGGTTGCACCGCCCAGTCTCGCTGGGAGACATAGCCTGGGCAGTGCTACCTCCCTGCCTGGGCGGTTGCACCTCCCACAGCAACCTGGGTCCGAATGGGTTGAACCATTCGACCCAATTTGAGTTCTTCAGGGGCCCAATTGCCCCAGGATTAAGCTAATGGGATCACCTCCCATTTCTAACTTAATCAAAGTGCTAACTACGATTATTTCCTAAGACATATTCTTCAGCTTGCTTCGGTGCGTCACTCGCTTCTTCCGGCGAGTTTCCGACGAACTTCCATCGATCATCCGATGAACCCTCGGTGATGCTCCTGCGGACTTCCGGCAAACTCCTGGACAGTGACGATCCACTTGGCAAGTTCCGACGAGCTCCTTTGGCAAGCTTCTGGACTTCTCGGATTTGTTCTCGCAGAACCTCCGACGACTGTCCGAACTTTCGTCGAGCTCTCGAACTCCCAACGTGATCATTGTCGTGACTCCGGCGCAACTCCTGCTACATGTCTTTCTTCCATCGTAGTTAATCCTGCACACATAAAAACAAAAACTTCGATCGAGACAATTAATCCTAAGCAATTAACCAAGTTGTCCGGCATGTCATTGGTCCCTCGACGCTTCGTCCGATTCTTCGGCGCATCGTCCTTTCTTACAGCCTATTGCCCAATCGGCCAGTTGACTCCGCAACTCCGATATCCTTGGCACAATACTCGCTCTTCTTGGCCCGATGCTGGAGTCCACGGCCCGAAGCCTTCTGTCGATACGTCGACCGATCCACCGGCCCGACGTCCAATCTTCTGACATGTTCCTCCGGCACAACATGATGTTCCTGCTTTAATTGTCTCATCCTGATCGAAGCACCCTGCGTCACTCAAAACGCAGATTAAATCATAAACATATATCAAGTAGTTTCATCATCAAAATACAAGATTCAATAGAGGTCACCGGCGTCCACTAGAGGCCTTCCTTCAATAGGCATAGGCCAACCACCCTTTTACAGCTTTTCTCCTTTTGTCGGGCTTAGGAGATAACCCTCACAAGTTTCACTCTTCTCTTGAATGATCTCAACACTTAGAAAAGTTGGAGGAGAACTCTAGCTTTTACAACACTTTAAGGCTCAAGAACTCAAGATTTGCCAATAGGTTTCGTACCCTTTCATGCAAGAAAGGGTGGGGTTTTTATAGACCCCAATGACTTCAAAAATGGAGCCTAAAAGTGTCCAATCCTAGATTTTCTAGGTTCTGGTGATACCACCGCCATTATTGGGTGGTACTATCGCCTGTCATCTGACACTGTGTGGTACAACCGCCCAGTCTGGGTGGTACTACCACCTGACAAAGCTCGGAGACCGAGCTCCGGTGGTACCATCGCCTGACAGGGGTGATACCACCGTTGGTAGTAATAACTGCCGACAATATAACCGCCTGATAGGGGCGGTACCACTGCCCAAAATTCCTAGGAGACCGAGTCTCCCATGCGGCGCCACCGCCGGCCAAGAATTCAGGGGCCGAATTGGTTGTTCCATTCGGCCCAATTTAGGTCTATTAAGAGCCCAATTGGCCTCTAATTAAGTTAGTAGGATTACCTCCCAATCCTAACTTAATCTACACTCTAACTATGATAATTAAGATATGATTACTACAATTCGTGTTCCGGTGCGTCAATCGCTTCTTCCGACGAGCTTCCGGCGAACATCCGATGAACTCTCGGCAATGCTCCGGCGGACTCCCGGCAAGCTCCTGGACTTCATGATGATCTTCTTGGCAAGTTCCAACGAGCTTCTATGGCAAGCTTCTGGACTTATCGGTTGGTTCCAGTAGAACTTCCGACGAACGTCCGGAGTTCCGACAAACTCTCGAACTCCCAACATGATCTTGATCTTGACTCCGGCATAACACCTGCTACATGTCTTACTACTATCGTAGTTAATCCTGCACACTTTTCTCAACATATAGATTAGATAAACAAATGACAATTGATTTCATCATCAAAATCCGAGATTCAACAATCTCCCCATTTTTTATGATGACAATTAATTGATGACGTAGTTAACCTTAACTCCCCCTATCTATATGTCATACTTGAGAAAAGTCATTCTTGAATTCAAAACCTTTGAATTCAAGAGACATATTGATAAGTTAAGTTCTTTTAAACTTATCAATATACACATCATTATTTCTATCATGATGTAATATTCTGAAAATGATGTCAAGGCATGACATCCATTTTCTAGTCTTATATTTTAAATATGAAAGATAACAATTATAGCAATTCATTCTATGGCAAGATATCAATTTGTAAAATTGCAAGTTCAGCTCTAGATATCTTATCATAATGCAAACATATCAAATTGCATCATTTATCATCAATTTACCAAATTTTGGTATAATTTCTTTCACTTTGTCATCAACAAAAAGGAGAACGATTCAACAATATATGTAAGTGTGGTAAATATTCATGTCATATTTCAATTTTGTAAAGAAATTTATATCATTTATATTTCAAGCGTTCATGACATGGTATCATTCAAAAGTTCTCAACATTAAGGAGATAGCATTCATTATTTCTTCCCTTTTATTTATCATCAAAGCTTTGTATGAAGGAGGAAAGTAAGGAGGAAAAACCATTAAGAACCAACTTTGAATGAAGTTAAAAATGATAAGAGAGTTTCATTAAATCATGCTTCATTTTTCACAGGGATTAAGATATTCATGTGAAATTAAATCCTTGCAAGTGTTCATCTCAATAAAAAATTCTTCCTTCATCAAGAAGGAATTCATGTGAAAGAATCATCATATCAAATCCATTTCTCAATTTAAAAATTCATAAGAGATAAATAGAGATGCATTTGTCAATTAATTCCATGTATCAAAAGTCATTGAGTGGTGGAGCATGGATATGAAATAAACTTGATATGACATAGACTCAAGAAAGCTCCATTCAAGAAATACATTAAGTGAAAGAAAGTCCGGAAAGAAAATATACATCAAATTCATGCATTTATAAAGTGTTTTATCATAGCTTTTCATAACTACTTGCATGAGGCAAAATCATTAGTGCTTCGTAGTACTCAAAGATTAAGAATCCGATGTATGATTAAAACTTCTCAATTTTCAATAGAAATCTCAATCATGAAAGTAAACATGATATAACATGCTTATCATCATGGAAACTTTTAGCATCAAGGCGCAAAATTTCCAACATCAAAGTACACATGTTATTGAGGCACACAATCTTATCATCATGTAAAATTTGTTTGATAAAATTTTTAGCATCGAATTTAAGTGAGTGATCAAGGAATCAAGAAAGTCCGAAACCAAAATTTGATAGATTCATGCATTCGGACAAATTAACATTCCTAATTTTCTTCTAATAAAATTAAATGGTTTTATAAAAATATTGGCCAATTGATGTTTTGTATCGATAAACTCTAGGATTACATCATGATTAGTGACATGATCTCATATAAAGTGATACCTAATGTCAATATGTTTTGTTCTAGAGTGTTGAATGAGATTCTTTGTTAAACATATTGCACTTGTGTTATCACACTTTATGGGGATATTTTTAAGTTGAATCTTATAGTCCTCTAAAGTATTTTTCATGCACACAATTTGTGCACAGCATGCACTAGCAGTAATATACTATGCTTCGGTTATAGATAGTGCAATCGAGTTTTGTTTCTTAGATGACCAAGAAACAAGTGCATGTCCTAAAAACTGACATGTTCCAGAAGTGTTTTTTCTATCTAATCTACATCTAGCAAAATCTGCATCAGCATAAGCAATTAACTTAAAGTTTTCAGATTTTGGATACCATAATCCTAGATTTGTGGTTCCTTTAAGATATCTAAGTATTCTCTTAACTGCTTTGAGATGAGATATCTTAGGATTAGATTGAAACATAGCACAAAGTCCTACACTAAACATGATATCCGGTCTAGTTGTGGTGAGATAAAGTAAACTTCCTATCATACCCCTATAAGCTTTTTGATCAAAGCTTTCTCCACTTTCATTAATTTCTAACTTAGTGGAGGTGCTCATAGAAGTGTTGATAGCCTTTGAGCTATCCATATTAAACCTTTTTAGCAAATCTATGGTATATTTTGTTTGACTAAGAAATATACCATTACTTAATTGTTTGATTTGTAAGCCCAAAAAGAAAGTTAATTCCCCCATCAAACTCTTTTCAAATTCAAGACTCATATTTTTAGCAAATGATTCACAAAGAGATTCATTCATAGAACCGAAAATGATATCATCAACATAAATTTGAACAATAATAAAATTATTTTTAAAATTTTTGATAAACAATATAGTATCGACCTTATCTTTAGAGAAATTATTTTCAATAAGAAATGAACTAAGTCTCTCATATCAAGCCCTTGGGGCTTGTTTTAAACCATAGAGAGCTATAGTCAATTTAAACACATGATTAGGGAGACTATTGTTCTCAAATCCGGGAGGTTGTTCAACATAAACTTCTTCGAAAATGAAGCCATTAAGAAAAGCACTTTTAACATCCATTTGAAACAACTTAAAATTATTACTACTAGCATAGGCAAGGAGCATCCTTATGGCTTTTAATCGAGCCACAAGAGAGAAGGTTTCTTCATAATTGATACCTTCTTCTTGGTTGAAACATTTGGCCACTAATCTAGCCTTATTTCTAACCACCATACCATATTCATCTTACTTGTTTCTAAAGACCCATTTAGTACCAAATAACTATATGGTCATTTGGCCTAGGAACAAGCTTCCACACCTCATTTCTCTCAAATTAATTTAACTCATCTTGCATTACGATAATCCACGAATCATCTTTCATGGCTTTGTTAATACATTTATGTTCAATTTGGGAGAGAAAAACGATGTTGGCACAAAAATTTTTAAGAGAATAACGAGTTTGAACCCCTTTAGATGTGTCTCCAATGATTAGCTCCTTAGGATGAGCATATATATACTTCCAATCCTTGGGTAAGGATGTTTCGGAAGTAGATGCATCCAAGTTGCTAGATGGAGAAAGGGTTTCATTTAAATTTAAAGCATCAAAATTAACATCATCATCAAAATCATTTTTCTTAATTTCGGAAACCTCATTAAAAACAACATGAATGGATTCTTCTATAATCAAAGTTCTTTTATTAAATATACGAAATGCTTTAGAAATAGAAGAATAGTCAAGAAAAATTTCTTCATCGGATTTAGCATTAAATTTTCCTAATGCATCTTTTTCATTCAAGATAAAACACTTACACCCAAAAACTTTCAAATATGAAACATTAGGTTTTTTGTTGTTCCATAACTCATAAGGAGTTTTGGTGAGTAAGGGTCTTACTAGAACTCTATTCATGACATAGCATACCGTGTTTACGGCTTTGGCCTAAAAATATTTGGGTAGGCTATGTTCATTCAACATGGTTCTTGTCATTTTTTATAAATTTCTATTCTTTCTTTCTACTACTTCATTTTGTTGAGGATTTCTTGGAGTAGAGAAGTTGTGGTTGTATCCATTAGATTCACAAAATTCTTGAAAATCACGGTTTTGAAATTCACCATCATGATCACTTCGAATTGATGAAATCATAAAACCCTTTTCATTTTGAACAAGTTTACAAAACTTAGAGAAATACCTAAAGCATTCACTTTTGTGTGCTAAAAAATAAGTCCATGTGTATCTACTATAATCATGCACGATGACAAATGTGTATTTGCTACCTCCTAGGCTTGATGTAGAAATTGGTTCGAACAAGTCCATATGGATTAATTGCAAAGGTCTAGAGGTGCTTATTTGGTTAGGTTTGAAACTACCTTTTATTTGTTTTACTAGTTGACATGCATCACACACATTATCTTTGATGAACTTGATATGAGGAATTCCTCTTACAAGTTCTTTAGATGAAATTTGGGTGATTAGTTTCATACTAGCTTGACCTAATCTCCTATGCCAAAGCCAAGCATTGTCATTCAAAACCGAAAAACACATTTCATTACAAAGATCATTAATATCGATGGTGTGTACGTTATTTTATTTTAATGCAATCATAGATGTGTTTTTGTGTTGTTTTTCAATAATGCAAGCATTAGATTCAAATTTAACAATATATCCTTTATCACACAATTGACTAATGCTCAAAAGGTTATGTTTTAAGCCATCAACTAACAATACATCTTCAATAAAGAAGTTGGATTTGTTACCTATGGTTCCTTTGCCAATGATTTCCCCTTGTTGTTGTCTCCGAATGTGACATATCCTTCGTCTATACTAGCGAGCTTAGAGAATTGAGATGGATCTTCGGTCATATGTCTTGAGCATCCACTATCAAGGTACCATCTCTTGCTCCTACCTTGTGATGGTATACGCTTCTACAAAAGAAGATGATTTTTAGGTACCCATTTGACCTTGGGTGCCTCAAAAACTGATCGTTCCTTTAGGAATGATTTCTGTGGACTATTATTTTGTGTGCCTCAATAACTTATTATTTTGCATGGAGTTCTTTATGGTTCCTTTAGGAACCCAAATCAATTTGTGTGGACTACACTTTTTAAATGGACAATGATAAGCTATATGTCCAAGTTTGCAACAAAAGTTATATTTCTTTTGGGGTGAAACATGCAAGGTAGGGCCTTTAACAAAGGTGGTTGGATTATGGTGAGAGCTACTCACAAATCCGATTCCGCCTTTTCTATGAACGTGACCCTTGTTGGCAAGGATCATGTTCAACGTGTTGAATCTCAGATTTTGATGATGAAACTAATTAATATGTATTTATGTTTTAATCTGTGTTTTGAGTGACGTATGATGCTTCGATCAGGATGAGACAATTAAAGCAGGAAAATCTTGTTGGGCTGGAGGAACATGTCAGAAGATTGGACGTCGGGCTGGTGGATCGGTCGACGTATCGACAGAAGACTTTGAGCCGTGGATTCGGGCATCGGGCCAAGAAGAGCGGACATTGTGCCAAGGATATCAGAGTTGCGGAGTTAATTGACCAATTGGGCAATAGGCTGCAGGAGAGGACGATGCGCCAAAGAATCGGACGAAGCGTCAAGGGACCAATGACATGCCGGACAACTTGATTAGATTCTTAGGATTAATTGTCTAGATCGAAGTGTGTTTTACATGTGCAGGATTAACTACAATACCATGAAGACATAAAGCAAGTTTACTGAAGTCAAGTTCAATGGGTGTTCGAGAGTCCACCGAAAGTCCGAAGAATCGTCGTAAGTGCTGCCGGAATCAACCGAGAAAGAATCGAGGACTTGCCGAAGTTTTCGGAAGTCCACCGGAAAGATTGTCAGAGGTTCAAGGAGATCACCAAGAAGGTTCAGATACTTGCCAAAGACTCGTTGAACTCGCCACAAGATCGGGAGCCTGCTGGGAGTCCGCCGGAAGAAATCCGAGGGTGTATCGGAAGTCCGTTGGAAGTTCACCGGAAAGCTCACCGAAAGGAAACTCAACGTTGCCATTAAAATTTGCTTAGGGCTATGTCTTAATTTCGTAGTATGCATATAATTTGGGTTAGGATTGAGGGTTAATCCTATAACCCAGTTAGGGGCCAATTAGGCCCGAGTTTGGATTGGTTTGGGCCAAGTTTGGAGCCCAACCAGTGAGCTGGAACAGTCCAGGCGATGACACCACCCAGTACCCGAGAGGTCCAGTGGTCGCACCGCTAGTACACTTCTGGACTGAGCGGTGGCACCGTCCAGAACCCGAGAGGTCTGGTGGTGGCACCACCAGTACACTGTCAGTGTCAGACACTGATAGGCGGTGGCACCGCCAGCACCGGAAAACCCAAAAGCAATTCAAATTTGGAGCCCAAATTTGAATCCTCTTGGGGCCTATAAATACCCCTCAATTCTCAGCAGAGATAGACAAGTTAGAAAGTGAGAAAAAGCTCTAGCAAAGTCTTGTTTTCAATAGCTTAAGTGTTCACCTCCCTCTTTCTCTTTGAAAAATCTGTAAGAGTGTGAACCATTTGTAAGAAGGTTGTAAGAGGGGTATTTGGTCCTTCCCCTTCAAAGTGATTTGCTAGTGGAAGTTGGGAGCCTCATCGAAGAAGGCTTCGAAAGTGGATGTAGGTCATTTGACCGAACCACTTTATATTGTGGTGTTCCTTGAATGTGTGAGTGTTTAATTTTTTGAACCACTTATCTTCTTAGTAGCAAACTATTCGGTTTTCTTCTCCCTACTCTTGACTTCCTTTACTCGAGCTATTTTAGGTAAGTCATCCTTCATTGAATCGAAATCTTTACACATTTACGAAATCGATTTCAAACTTACGAGTTTTAATCCGCTGCACTAATTCACCCCTCCCCCCCCTCTTAGTGCCACTCCGATCCTAACAATTGGTAATAGAGCAAGGCTCACTCTCATATTTGGTTTAATACCCAAGAGAGATGGCTTACTTTGGCATGTAAGAGGGTCACTTTATTACACGTCCGCCTATATTTAATAGGTCGGATTACACGTATTGGAAGACTCGTATGAGGATCTTCCTTATTTCTATAGATTTTGAGCTCTAGAATATTGTCAAAAATGGATTTAAAAAATCTTCTCTTCCGATGAGCGAATGGGATGAATTGGAGAAGAAGGTTTTTGCTTTAAACAGAAAGGCTATGAATGCCTTATTTTGTGCACTTAACAAAAATGAATTTAATCGTGTTTCGATTTGTGATTCAGCTTTTGATATTTGGAGAACTCTTGAGGTCACTCATGAAGGCACTAGCCGAGTGAAAGAGTCCAAAATCAACATTTTTGTGCATTCTTACGAACTTTTCCGGATGAAACCAATTGAGTCCATCGGAGAGATGTACACTCGTTTCACGGATGTCATCAGTGGACTCAAAGCTCTTGGTAAAGGTTTTTATAACTTTGAACTAGTAACTAAAATTTTAAGATCCCTTCCAAAGAGTTGGGATCCAAAAGTTATGGTCATTCAAGAGGCTAAGGACCTTAAAACATTTTCTCTCGAAGAACTTATTGGGTCTCTTATTGATGAAACGATAAGAACAATATTGAAGAAGCTTTATTGAAGAAGTGAAAAAGCTTAAATACATTAACATGTCCCTATCTTATTTATACAGATTAGAATGAAGGATTTCCCTTCGACAGAATGGAGGATTTTCCTCAATAGAATAGAGAGATTTCCTCGTATAGTTGGGGAAATCTTATCTTCTATCGCTTATGACCTATGAAATAATGTGCCATACTTATGAAGAGCTCGAGAACCCCCTTCCAAAGAATAGGAAGGATATGACACTTAGAACACAAGAAGACCACTTGAAAGGAACGTCAAGTGATGAGGACAGTACGATGACATTGCATTTTTAACTCGAAAATTTAAAAAAATTATAAGAAAGAACAAATTTAAAAATGACACAAAAAATAAACTTGAACATAAAAAGGACCAAGTAATATACTACAAATGCAAGAAGCTAGGGCACTTCAAAAATGAATGCCCCCAAGCCAAGAAGAAGCAACCGAAGAAGAAGAAAGCTTTAAAAGCGACTTGGGACGACTCTAAGTGATTCTGAGAATGAAGAAGCTAGCAACAAAGAGGAGGCAAACTTCGCGCTAATGGCTTTAGGAGGAGAGGTATGCGATTTAATTAATAAAGATTTATCTTTCGATGAACTTTCTATCGCTTTTCATGAATTATTTGATGAGTGTAGAACTATTAGTAAGAAGTTCAATCTATTAAAGAAAGAGCATGTCTTACTACAAAATAAGCTTGATAATCTTCAAACTCCTCCATGCACTAAGTGTGAACACTTAGAAGTAATAAAAGATGAGAATTTGATACTTAAAGAGACCTTAAACAAGTTTAAGGTCGATAGCAAAGGCTTGGACATGATCCTTGCAAAC
Source organism: Musa acuminata AAA Group (assembly GCF_036884655.1). Taxonomy (NCBI): domain Eukaryota; kingdom Viridiplantae; phylum Streptophyta; class Magnoliopsida; order Zingiberales; family Musaceae; genus Musa; species Musa acuminata. The sequence continues at coordinate 11,865,058 of NC_088329.1, read as the reverse complement.
AAGGGTAACATCGTAAATAGAAGTGGAATTGGTTTTGTGAGAGGATCTCACCAAAATCCTACCACCTTCATTAAAGGACCCACATTACATGTTTCACTTCATTTGAAATACAACTTTTGTTGTAAATCCAGACATGTTGTTTATAAATGTCCATTTAAGAAAATTAGTCTACATAAGTTGATATGGGTTCCTAAAGGAACTATAAATAATTCAATGATGAGGTAATCAAACCCCCTTAATTTATTTTGAAATTACTTGATGTTTTCCATGATGTATTTTCTTTTTTTTTTAGAATAATTATTTTTCTTGAAAATTACATGTTTAAAAAATTATAAATGTAAAAATATGATCATGATCATAATTTTGAAAATAATAATGAAAATTGTATGTTTTATGTTAATGGAATAAAATGTTAGATTTAAATCTAATGATCATATGTTTGTTTTCTTAGGAAGAAAAAAATATGTATCTTGATGATTTCCGATTTTGATTGAAACTATGCTTGATGTCTTAATGAAAATATTAAGAAGTTTAATATCATGCTTAATGATGATGCATGACTTTTGTATGGAAAACTAAGCATAAAAAGATAGATTCACCTAAAAAGAAAAATGCATGACTACAACAAATAACAAAATGATTTTAGTTGAAAATACCTTATGCTCAATGAAACCATGATTGATGAATATGCTTTCTGTTTAATGATTTCTTTGTCTTGAATGTCTGATGAATATTTTGAAAATAAATAAAATCATGTTTGATTTGAAGTAATGCATAATGATCATGCTTAATGAGTTTTCTTTCGAAATAATGCATAATGATCTGATTTATGAATTATCGATTTTCACGATAATAAAAGTAACTTTTTCGGTTTAAAAAATGATGCATGTTTTGATTTGACATAAATAAAATAGACATGCTTATATGAAATAGTGTAAGTGTCATGCTTGACGATTGTATACTTAATGATGCATAAAGTTATAATGAAAATATTAAAATTTTGATACCATGATTTGACGATTTTATGCATGAGATTTTAAAGTTATACATGATGATTTTTATGGTTTATTGATCTTGATGGTTTTCATGACGAAATTTATTTTTTGATCATAAACGTTGATGCATGGTTTTAACATAAGAACAAATATTTGAGCATTCTAATATAAAATCAATTACATAAATTGAAACAACTAAAAAGAGAAAAGTATTTTTCTTAAAAATTCTTTTTCTCAATCTTATTGACTTTAATGAATCTATTTGATCATCTTAAAAGTAATTTTGATGATTTTGATGATTTGAATGAGTTTCATCTAATCACGATTTTTATCTTGATATTTGAAAACTATAACTTGAAATTTTATTTTATAAATCAAGATTGTCTATTATGATTCTTTCTTTTCACTATTTGAGTTATTCAAAAAGAATCATATTATGTCTCTTGATATTCAAAATTTATATTCACTATTTATGCATCTCATCACCAAAATTCTTTTTGATATTCTTTATGTGATGATATGAATGCATGAAACACTCATGATATGATTTTTATACAATTCCATGTATTCATGAAATATTTATCTCATCACCCAATTAATTCTTCTTGATGTTCCTAATGTGATGAAATGAAATTATGCATGAAATACAAATGAGAAGTTAATGATCATGCATGATAGGATGTAATGAACTTTGACATTTAGATACCATCAATTGAAAAGCTATGATCATGTTGCCAAAATGATGTATCATGAATGCTTGAATATCATGTATGATATGCTCATAATGATGATTGATTTATTTGTATCATGCATGAAAAATGAAATGTATGGTTTTGAAATTGTGAATGTTCAAATTTGAAAATATGATGATGCATAATGATGAAATTATGTAATGAAAATATTAAATATTTTGAAACAATGTTTTAATGTCATGCATAATGATCATTCTTAATAAATTTCGAAATTATGCATGGTGATTTTTAAGTAATTTATGGATTATCGATTTTTATCATGATGAAATGTTATATTTTCGGTTTTAAGTATGATGTATGTTTTCATACAAAAAAACTTGAGCATATTGATTTGAAATCATGTTTAATGGTTTTATAATTCAAAATTATACATAATGAATCTTGTGATTTACAGATTATTAATTTTTACCATAATGAAAGTGTCTTATTGATCTTTGTCATAATAAATCTTACACTTTCGGTTTTAAACATGATACATATTTTTATTTGGCATAAATGAAATAAAATCATATGAATTGAAACAAATAAAAAGAAAAAAATATTTTTTTTGAAAATTATTTTTCTCTATCTTATTGATCTTGATGATTATTATGATAAATCTATGTATACCATTTTGAATCTCTTGAAAGTAATGTTGAGATTTTGATGAATTTGATGATTTGAATTTGAATGAGTTTGTATTCAAATCATGATCTTGATTTCTTGGATTTACTACTTAGATTTTTTTAATCATAATCTCTTCTTTGTACACCTACAATTTTTGTTATTTATAAAAAGAAGAGATTTGATAAAATGAATCATGTCTTTTGTAATTCAAGAGGTCTTATCTTTCATGACATGATGCCCTTGGATTTATGGCTTGTATGCCTTGAAATAATTGAAATATTTTGTACTATTTTGTTCTTCCCTTATTCTTTCTTGTTTACAATGATAAAATAGGAAAAGTTATGATTATGCATAGCAGGATACAATTTGATAGATTAATACCATGATGATTTGAAATATTTATGATTTGGAATAATGCATATGCTATTTATTATGATGATGTATTGCATATGATGTGTATCATGAATGCTTTAAATAATAAATGTTTGGTACCAACAATCATGAAGTGATAAATACTTAAAAATATTGATTTAATTTTCGGTATCATGAATACTTTATTATCATACATGAAAATAGTGATAAATATTTTGAAAATAAATATTTGTATCATGTGAGATGATTTTACATTTTGTGCATGACGAGTTATAGTGATGATTGAAACAATGATTGAAATAATATGAATGATGATTTGGAATGCATATAATGATGAGTTTATATGTTTTGAAAATATATATAATGATTTGGTATTATGCATGCAATACTTTAACGTATGATAATGATGCACGCAATGATGAAATATTTATGATAAAATAATTATTTTGACATTCAAGACTTGAATTTTTATTTATGCTATTTATCTTTGTCTTAATTTAGAAATTAATGTAAAGGGTTTTCCCTTCTTTTTGACAATGACAAAGGGGGAGCAAAACAAGCTAGAAAGCTAATTTGCTAACTCGCACAATTTAAGAAAAAAAACAAAAATTGTACTTCTAAAAAAAAAAAAGAAATTGCTATCTTGAACATCACCAAGGAATGCTATCTTGCCTATCTCAGAAAGTAAAAAGTTAATTTGCACATCTAGCAAAACTTATATTTCAAGAAGCAAGAGTTGCTTTCTTGAACATCTCAAAATTGCTAGCTTGTGTGTGTTAAAATGTTGAAAAATTTTTGCTATCTTGTATATTGTAAACTTGCTATCGTACTACCATGTATATCTATGATGATAGCAAACTTGCATGATGATAAAAATAGATATTATGTTTTTCATGCAATAAGTTGAACTTGTATATCACAAATACTTGATTATAGTACTTCTCCTTTTTGTTGATGACAAAGGGGGAGAAGTATGTTGGTTATATGTCATGATTTTATCATGACATAGTACTTGGATTTTTGAATCCAAGAGTTTCTATCAATATGGTATATTGATAGGGGGAGTTTGTTTAAACTCCGGGAGTTAAGGTTAACTCCGTTGTCGATTGGTTGTCATAATAAAAAAGGGGGAGATTGTTGAATCTCGGATTTTGATGATGAAACCAATCAATATGTGTTTATGTTTTAATTTACGTTTTGAGTGACACAGGATACTTCGATCAGGATGAGACAATTAAAACAGGAAAATCATGTTGGGCTGGAGGAACATGTCAGAAGATTGGACGTCGAGCTGGTGGATCGGTCGACGTATCGATAGAAGGCTTCGAGCCATGGATTCGGGCATCGGGCCAAGAAGAGCAGATATTGCACCAAGAATATCGGAGTTGTGGAGTCAACTGGCCGATTAGGCAATAGACCATAGGAGAGGACTATGCGTCGAAGAATTGGATGAAGCGTCGAAGAATTGGACGAAGCGTCGAGGGACCAATGACATCTCGGACAATTTGATTAGATGCTTAGGAATAATTGTCTAGATCGAAGTGTGTTTTACATGTGCAGGATTAACTATGATAACGTGAAGACATAAAGCTGTTAGGATCAAGAGCACTAAGAGAGGGGGGGGTGGGGGGGGTGAATTAGTGCAGCGGAAAACTTTCGACGATTTAAAACGACGTTCGTACGATAAAAACGATTTCGATATGAAAGCCGATTCGGAAGTTGCTTTAACTTAGATTAGGCAAAGTGCAGTTAAAGTAAAGCTATGGAGGCAGTTTGCAGTTAAGATAGAGAATAGAAAGTAAATGCAAACCGAGATTTAGAGTGGTTCGGTCAATCTTGACCTGCATCCACTTTTGGCTTCCTCCTACGATGAGGTCACCGACGTCCACTAGAGGCCTTCCTTCAATAGGCGAAGGCCAACCACCCTTTTATAGTTTCACTCCTTTTGACGGGCTTAGGAGACAACCCTTACAGAATTTCTCTCCTCTCTTGAAAGATCAAAACTTAGAAGAAAAGAGGGAGGAGAACTTCTAGCCTTTACAACACTTTTGAGCTCTAAAAATCATAGAGTAAGATTGGATTTTCGATGCTTTTGGGGTGCTCTTTTATTGCTAAAAGGGTGGGGTATTTATAGGCCCCAAACCAGTTTGAATTTCGAGCTTAAAACTATCATCTCCCGAAATTCCGTGGTCTGGCGGTTGCATCGCCTGGCAGAGCTCGGAGACTAAGCCTTTGGGTAGTGCCACCTCCTGTCAGGGGCAGTTACACCGCTTGGCAGAACTCGGAGACTGAGCCTCTGGGCGGTGCCACCTCCTGTCAAGGGCGGTTGCACCGCTTGGCAGAGCTCGGAGGCCAAACTCAGGCGGTTCCACCACCTATCAGGGGCGGTTGCACCGCCTAGTCTCGCTCGGAGACTGAGCCCAAGCGGTGCCACCGCTTGACTTGGTCGGTTGCACCGCCTAGCTTTCCTGGAAGACTATCTCCTGGGCGGTGCCACCGCCTAGCAGGAATTCTGGTCTGAATGGGTTGATCCATTCGGCCCAATTTGGGTCTATCAAGGGCCCAATTGCCCCCAGATTCAGTTAATAGGATCACCTCCCATTCCTAACTTAATCTACATGCTAACTATGATATTTCTTAAGACATTTACTGCAACTTGCTCTGGTGCGTCAATCGCTTCTTCCGGCGAGCTTCCAACAAACTTCCGACGAACCTTCGGCGATGCTCCGGCAGACTTCAGGCAAACTCCTGGACTTGCGACGATCCACTTGGCGAGTTCCGACGAGCTTCTTTGGTAAGCTCCTGGACTTCTCATATTTGTTCCCGCAGAACCTTCGATGACCGTCCGGACTTCTATCGAACTCTCGAACCCCCAACGTGATCATGGTCTTGACTCCGGTGCAACTCCTGCTGCATGTCTTTCTTCCATCGTAGTTAATCCTGCACATGTAAAATAAAACTTCGATCGAAACAATTAATCCTAAGCAATTAACCAAGTTGTCTGGTATGTCATTGGTCCCTCGACGCTTCGTCCGATTATTCGGCGCATCGTCCTCTCCTACGGCCTATTGCCCAATCAGCCAGTTGACTCCGCAACTCCGATATCCTTAGCACAATACTTGCTCTTCTTGGCCTAATGCCCAAGTCCATGGCCCGAAGCCTTCTGTCGATACGTCGACCGATCCACCGGCTCGACGTCGAATCTTCTTACATGTTCCTCCGGCACAACATGATTTTTCCTACTTTAATTGTCTCATCCTGATCGAAGCATCCTACGTCACTCAAAACACAGATTAAATCATAAACATATATCAAGTGGTTTCATCATCAAAAAACGAGATTCAACAAAAGCAAGTTTACCGGAGTCAAGTTCAATGGGTGTTCGAGAGTCCGCTGAAAGTCCGAAGAATCGTCGGAAGTGCTGCTGGAACCAACCGAGAAAGAATCGGGGACTTGCCGAAGTTTTCGGAAGTCCGTCGGAAAGATCGTTGGAGGTTCGCGGAGATCACCAAGAAGGTTCGGATACTTGCCAAAGACTCATTGAACTCGCCACAAGACCGGGAGCCAACTGGGAGTCTGTTAGAAGATATCCGAGGGTGTATCGAAAGTCCGCTGGAAGTTCACCGGAAAGCTCGCCGGAAGGAAACTCGATATTGCCGGTTAAAATTTGCTTAGGGCTATGTCTTAATTTTGTAGTTTGCATATAATTTGGGTTAGGATTAAGGGTTAATCCTATAACCCAATTAGGGACCAATTGGGCTCGAGTTTGGACTGGTTTGGGCCAAGTTTGGAGCCCAACCAGTGAGCTAGAATAGTCCAGGTGATGGCATCGCTGGACTGGGCAATGGCATCGCCCAGAACCCAAGAGGTCTGGTGGTGGCACCGCCAATACACTGCTGGACTGGGCGATGGCACCGCCCAGCAACCGAGAGGTCCGGTAGTGGCACCGCCAATACATTGCTGGACTGGGCGGTGGCACTACCTAGAACCCAAGAGGTCTGGCGCTGGTACTGCCAGTACACTGTTAGTGTCAGACACTAATAGGCGGTGGCAACGCCACTGACAAGCGGTGGCACCACCAGCACCGGGAAACCCAAAAGCAATTCAAATTTGGAGCCCAAATTTGAATCCTCTTGGGGCCTATAAATACCCTTCAATTCTCAGTAGAGATAACACCTTTTTGACAAGTTAGAAAGTGAGAAAAAGCTCTAGCAAAGTCTTGTTTTCAATAGCTTAATTGTTCACCTCCCTCTTTCTCTTTGAAAAATCTGTAAGAGTGTGAACCACTTGTAAGAAGGTTGTAAGAGGAGTATTTGGTCCTTCCCCTTCAAAGTGATTTGATAGTGAAAGTTGGGAGCTTCATCGAAGAAGGCTTCGAAAGTGGATATAGGTCATTTGACCGAACCACTTTACATTATGGTGTTCCTTGAATGTGTGAGTGTTTAATTTTATGAACCACTTATCTTCTTAGCAGCAAACTATTCGGTTTTCTTCTCCCTACTCTTGACTTCCTTTACTCGAGCTATTTTAGCTAAGTCATCCTTCATCGAATCGAAATCTCTACACATTTACGAAATCGATTTCAAACTTACAAGTTTTAATCAGCTACACTAATTCACCCCTCCTCCTCTTAGTGCCGCTCTGATCCTAACACAACGATTTGCTACCAACCTCAAATTTCTTCAAAGTATCTTTGAGTAGCAAGTTTTCCTTTTGAATTATTTCAAAATCATGGCATTTCATACATGGAGTTAAATTATCATTATGCTCAATTTTTAATTTATCGAAATCACTAATAAGATATTCATGCTCCTTTTTTAACAATTTATATTTTTTACTAATTGTTTTGCATTCATCAAATAAATCATGAAAAGCATCTAATAGTTCATCAAATGATAAATTTGCATCAATTAAACTTGTTACCTCATCTCCAATGGCCATTAGCGCATAGTGATCAACTTGCTCGGTGTTGGTTGGCTCCTCTTCTTCAGATGCGCTTGAGTCGTCCCATGTTGCTTTGAGCACTTTCTTCTTTGGTGTCCTCTTCTTGGCTTGGGGACTCTTGTAGTGTCCCCGTTTCTTGCATTTGTAGCAAATTACTTGATCTTTCTTGGGTTTAAATTTATTTTTAGTGTCATTTTTAAATTTATTTCTTTTAATAAATTTTTTGTATTTCCTTGTTAAAAGTGTTAAGTCATCATCAAAGTCCTCATCACTTGAGTGTTCTCTCAAGTGGTCTTCTTGTGTTCTCAGTGCCATATCCTTCCTGTTCTTTAGAAGGGTATCCTCAAGCTCTTCATGAGCTTTAAATGTCATTTTATAGGTCATTAGTGACTCAATTAGTTTTTCAAAAGGAAAATTATTTAAATCTTTGGCCTCTTAAATAGCCGTGACTTTAGGGTCCCAACTCTTTGGAAGGGATCTTAAAACTTTATTAACGAGCTCAAAATTCGAAAAACCTTTACCAAGTCCTTTTAGACCATTGACGACATCCGTAAAATGGGTGTACATATCTCCAATGGTCTCACTCGGTTTCATTCGAAATAATTCATAAGAATGTACTAAAAGGTTGATTTTTGACTCTTTCACTCTACTAGTGCCTTTGTGAGTCACTTCGAGTGTGTGCCAAATATCAAAAGCTGTTTCACAAATCGAAACTCAATTGAACTCATTTTTATCTAGTGCACAAAACAAGGCATTCATAGCCTTGGTATTTAAAGTGAAAGTCTTCTTCTCTAACTCATTCCAATAATTCATTGGAAGAGAAGACTTTTGAAAACCATTTTCGACAATGTTCCAAAGCTCAAAATCCATAGAAATTAGGAAGATTCTCATTCTAGTCTTCCAATAAGTGTAATCCATCCCATTAAACATGGGCAGATGTGTAATTGAGTGACCCTCTTGGTTGCCAGCAAATAACATCTCTCTTGGGTTTTAAACCAACCGAGAGTAAACCTTGCTCTAATACCAATTGTTAGGATCAAGAGCGCACCAAGAGGGGGGAAGGGGGTGAATTAGTTTAGTGAAAAACTTTCACTATTTCAAAAACCTTATTTCGATTAAAGCCGATTCAACGAGAATGATTTCAACTCAATCCGTTTCAGAAGGAATTTGAACTTGAAACCTTAGGTGAAAATGCAAGAGAAGACTAAGGTGATTTGCAGCAATGTAAGTTGAACAAATGAAAAGCATCGGTTTCGTAAAATCTTCGTATGATTAAAGCTGATCTCGTAAGATGTTTATGTCAAAGCATATGTAGACGTAGTTAAAGTACAGTGAGGAGGAGAAGCAGTTTGCTATAAAAGAAAGTTGCTCAAAGTAAATGCAAACTGAGTTTAAGAGTGGTTCGGTCAAACATGACCTACATCCACTTTTGGCTTCCTCCTCCGACGAGGTCACCGGCATCCACTAGAGGACTTCCTTCAATAGGCGAAGGTCAATCACCCTTTTATAGCTTTTCTCCTTTTGCCGGGCTTAGGAGACAACCCTTACAAGTTTCACTCTTCTCTTGAATGATCTCAATGTTGGGAAATCTTGGGGCAACATCACATGCACAGTAGAAGAACAAGAAAACAAAATCCCCGATTCCCAAAGAGATGTTCGTCATCGTCCAAGATTGGTACGCAAAATCTGCGAAACTTAAAATTGCATATAGAGTAGGTTGTGTTACCTAGGGAGATCGTATATCCCTATTTCCTTGCAGATCCTTAGGAGAGGGTGAAGGAGGTCAAGCGTCCTCCTCTCTAGTGGTGATCCATACAGCAGGGTCGCGACGACGCTCCTAAAAACTCCAGGCCTACTCTGAGGTGGAGAGGGAGAGGAGAATAGGAAAGGCAAGCAAAGGCTCTAGCCTATGAGGCTCTGAATCCCTCCTATTTATAGAGGTCCCCTGTCAAACCCTAATGGGTCCTCCCCTAGTGGGTATTGGATCTGCATCCAATAAGATAAAGGCTCCGTCAGATATCTCATATTCGAACCTCTACTCATCGCAATGTCTACTATATGTGTGTGACCCTCTAGGCCCAATATCGAGCTGGCCGTGAGTCATACCTATCTGAACTCCTTCTAACTCAATGAATTATTGTCTCTGTAATAATTCACTTGACTTATCGACTACGGACATACTAGGCCACTACGCCGTAGTCCCCAGACGATACAGGGGAATCCAATCCATTGGACCTGTCTATCCTCAGTTACCGTGTACCTATAGTCCCTCATCCATCTAATATCCCAAAGACCGTATATCGAGCATGGTGCTGTCAGACCCATATGGTTTCTACTCGAGTCTCGCTCTAATCGGATTCTCCCGGAGAAACCTTTCTCTCTCAACCCGAATGACCCTGGCCAGAGATTTGTCTGAGCAAGAACACATGGGATATTCCTCTCATGACGCCGAGAGTGGATGATCCTCTATCGACACTCAATAGCCCTCGTAAGGTCGACTACCACTCCCAATGACCAGTTGTACTAGATCTGGGATAGCCAAACCTATAAGTCTGGTATCAAAGAGTGGAGCACTCATACAGGACATCCTGAGTGTCTCAAGTCTAAGGACCAGATACACCACTAGGACTACAGAATCGCTGTCTGACAATAAGGCATCATCAACCATCCAGCATTTCGTAAGCGGATCAATCAGTGAACTCATTCTCCAATGAGCATCTGTACTGTATCCCTAGTGTCCCTACACGAGCAGCTATGAGACCAGCTGCATCCATCATATGGACGGGTATACAGCACACTAGTCTGTCCGATTATCACGATGTCCCTATCGAGTAACCTATGACCGGGATTATTTAGGATATGTGTTTAAAGGTGAATTGATCTCATTATCGTATCTCATCACGATCCGATTCCCATTGTACAAATCCAAGGACATCATAATATATATATGTATTTATGCAATAGTTATAAAGTGATATACGCCAAAATATAATAAGAAAAAAGATTCTGTATCAAGTCACACGTGCCATCACTCACGTGATTGGCTTGTTGGGCACCTATGACTAGCAATCTCCCACTTGACCTAAAGCCAATCACCTATGTGTCTGATCCCCATCAGACCCCTGTGATGCTCAAAGACAATATAAGACAACGACTTTGTCAGTGGATCTGCAATATTATCTTCGGATGAAACTCTTTCCACTGCTACATCTCCTCGGGTTACGATCTCTTTGATAAGCTGGAACCTCCTCAGAACACTTCTGATGAGACTCGGGTTCCCTTATTTGAGTAATTGCCCCATAGTTGTCACAATATAAGGAGATCGGCTCCTAGCTACCCGGCACGACTCCTAAATCTGTGATGAACTTCTTCACCCAGACTCCCTCCTTTGCTACATCTGATGCAGCAATGTACTCCGCCTCTGTGGTCGAGTCAGCAGTAGTATCTTGCTTTGAACTCTTTCAGCACACTGCTCCTCCATTCAGGTGTACATATATCCTGAATTCGACTTTCTATCATCAACATCAGATTGAAAACTTGAGTCTGTGTAGCCTTCAACCTTAAGGCTATTACTTCCATAGTAAAAGATCCTTAGTCCTTCTCAAGTACTTAAGGATACACTTTACTGTTTTCCAGTGCTCCAAGCCTAGATCCGCCTGATACCTGCTCGTGACACTCAGAGCATGCGCTATATCATGCCTAGTACATAGCATAGCATACATGATAGACCCTATTGCTGAGGCATTAGGTATCATATTCATGTTCACCCTTTCTTCTGGAGTCTTTGGGGACATACTCGTAGAAAGCGATATCCCATGTCTCATCGGTATGAGACCTCTCTTGGAATTTTCCATGCCAAACCTTTTGACAATGGTTTCTATGTACCTAGACTAGGACAAGCCAAGCATCCTTTTGGATCTATCTCTATAGATTCTAATCCCCAAGATATAGGATGCTTCCCTTAAGTCCTTCATGGAGAAGTGTCCAGATAACCAAGCCTTTACTGTGGATAGCATTCCTACGTCGTTCCCAATGATCAGGATGTCATCCACATATAACACCAAAAAGGTGATAGCACTCCCACTTACCTTCCTATACACACAAGGCTCATCTTCGTTCTTAACGAAGTCATAAGATCTGATTGCCTCATCAAATCTTATGTTCCAACTTCAGGAAGCTTGCTTTAGTCCATAAATGGATCTAAGCAACCTACACACCTTATTTGGGCAGTTCTTGGATACGAATCCCTCATGTTGCATCATATACACCTCCTCCTCGAGGTTCCCATTGAGGAATGCGGTTTTCATATCCATTTGCCAGATCTCATAATCATAGTGTGCTGCAATAACTAATAGAATTCTGATGGATTTTAGCATTGCTACGGGTGAGAAGGTTTCGTCGTAGTCAACACCTTGCCTTTAACGATACCCTTTAGCCACTAGCCTTGTTTTATAGGTCTCTACCTTTCCATCTACTCCGATCTTTTTCTTAAAGATCCACTTGCAACTGATGGGTACAATACCTTCGGGCGCAACAACTAGGTTCCAAACCTTATTGGAGTACATAGAATCCATCTCAGAATTCATGGCTTCTTGCCACTTTCCGGAGTCTATACTCATAATAGCCTCCTCGTAGGTCTGAGGATCAATATCCTCAACATCCTCTCCTCTAATATGTACCACATATCTCTCAGGAGGATGGGATACTCTATCAGACCTACGTAAAGTTGAAACTTGTATATTAGGTACCTGAACAGACTCAGGCTGTAGAGTGGTGCTTGAGCTTGGTTCTCCAACCTCACTTAACTCTATCATTCTCCCATTGTCTCCACTAAGAATGTGTTTCTTCTCAGGGAACACTTCTCTCTTAGCTACAAAGACCTTTTGGTCCTCGAGATGATAGAAATAATACCCACAAGTTTCCTTGGGGTATCCCACAAATTTACATCGCTCTGTCCTTGATTCTAACTTATCGGGGTTGTGTCTTTTAACGTGGGCAGGGCAGCCCCAAATCTTAACAACCTTAAGATCAGGCTTCTTCCCTTTCCATATCTCATATGGTGTAGACACTACTGACTTAGTTGGAACTCTGTTCAGAAGGTAAGCTGCGGTCTCTAGGGCATATCCCTAGAATAAGATGGGTAGGTCAGCGAAACTCATCATGGACTGTACCATATCTAACAGCGTACGATTCCTCCTTCCAGAGACACCATTGAGCTGAGGTGTATAAGGAGGTGTCCATTGGGATAATATCCCATGGTCCTTGAGGAACTGAGTAAACTCTGTACTTAAGTACTCACCTCCTCGATCTGATCGAAGAGTTTTGATACTCTTTCCAGTCTGGTTCTCCACCTCATTCTTATACTCTTTGAATTTCTCAAAAGCCTCGGACTTGTACTTCATTAAGTACACATATCCATACATTGAGAAATCATCAGTAAAGGTAATGAAGTAGGAGTAACCACCAATGGCAGGAGTTGACATGGGTCCACATACATCACTATGTATGAGTTCCAACAGCTCAGTGGCTCTCTCTCCAGTTTCACTAAATGGAGAGTTGGTCAGTTTTCCACGAAGGCAAGGCTCGCAAGTTGCATATAACTCATAGTCGAATGGATATAGATATCCATCATTTAGCAACTTTTGAATCATTCCCTCATGGATGTGACCTAGCCTACAATGCCATAGGTATGTACTATTCACCTCATCTCGTTTCCTCTTAGACACTTACATTCATGATATGTGGAGTAGTGTCTAGCATAAACAAACCTTTATGCAATATTTCTCTCGCCAATCTCCCCTCAGCTTTGCTAGAATTTACAATAAATTATAGATGTGATAAGCAATACTAGTATCCAATACCAATGCATTATCATAAAAATCTAACAATTAGAGATTGATCATGAATGTACCGGAAGCTTCTCCAAGCTTCTATTTCGCCCTCTCTGCAAGGTACTCTTTGCAGTTCCTCTACCAGTGCCCATCTTTGCCATAGTGGAAGCATTGGCCTTTGTCCTTTGTTGGGTCTTTCTTAGCAACCTTTGCTTTACCTGGTCTACCCTTGCCTTTTCCCTTCTTAAGGGACCTTTCTGCTTTCCTTTTCTTTATAGTCTCACCAGTATAGAGAACTGGCTTCTCTTTCTTAATAGTACTCTCTACCTCCCTCAACATATTGAGGAGCTCTGGGAGAGTCACCTCAAGCTTGTTTATATTAAAATTCATTCTGAACTGTGAAAAGGAATCTGGTAGGGACTGAAGCATAATGTCCACACACAAGTTATCCTCTAGGACCATTCCTAGACCTGTGAGTTTCTCTATCCACTCAATCATCTTTAGGACATGGTTCTGAACCGGTGTCCCCTCAGTCATCCTAACGCGGAAGAGGCTCTTGGATATCTCATATCGCTGAGTCCTTCCCTGTTCCTCAAACAATTTACAGACATGTAGGAGAATGGATCTAGAATCCATCGTTTCATGTTGTCTCTGTAACTCAGGAGTCATAGAGCCCAATATATAGCATCGAGCAAGAGTGGAGTCATCAATGTACTTCACGTAGCGAGCGATCTCATCCTCGCTTGCCCCTTCTTCGGGCGCAGGCATCACTGTATCAAGGACGTATACGATTTTCTCCGCTGTGAGAACAATTCTCAAGTTACGGAGCCAATCCGTATAATTTGGACTAGTGAGGTGGTTGACATCAAGTATGCCACGTAAGGGATTTGAAAGCGACATTTTCTAAAAATAAAGATGCAACAGAAATGAATAATATGCAGATTTTGCAAGAAATAAACTATCATGATATGGACTTCTATCTTAATATGCTCCCACTATTTTACTAACGAGTCATGCAACACCCTCAACACATGAAACGGAAGTCTCCGGTAGACTTCTAGTGGGGATCAAGATCCAATCAGAGTCTTAGTGTAACCTCGAGGGACTCGACCAATCACACTAAACCTAAAAGGTAGGCAACTCTTGTCGATCACAACTCCTTGTGATTCCCGTCCTATTCGGCCTCCGAATCACTATGGTCTCGAGGGACTCGACCAACCATGATGCTCGGTTAAGTCAACACCTTCGTTACAAGATGAGTCTGATTTGATGATATACCCTCGAGGGACTCGACCAAGCATACCATGCCCTCAGGTCACCGGTGACATCTCTATGTCGTAAGCAAGATAGCGAATTACGATATAGGTGAGTCTCGAGGGACTCGACCAACTCAACCTACACCGGGAATCGGTTCCTACTCATAATGATGGAAGGCCACGTGGGTCAATCTAATTGCCTCACGTTTACCGACTTAATATTATCGAGAGAGATATTTCTTATGATTTGGTCTCCTAATATGACATGTCACATATATACATATTTAATATATATTTACATCGCATGTAAATATATATACATATCTAGTATGTGTATAAGTAATCACACCAGATGATCATGGACCACAATCTAATATGATTAGGCCCAAGCCAAAAGGCCTAATCACTCACATCAAGATCTATGTGTGCAACGGTGCATCTTCATGCCTTGTGATCGCCCATCTCGTGGGTCCCGCTATCGCATCCATGCTCCCGCTGCGCCTCCTCATGTGATTACAACTTAATCATAGGCACACAGGCTCGACAATAACCGAGAAATATAATGGAAGCTCGCAGACCTCAATAATAATAATCACAAGTACACACATCACACGGTCCATGATCATCCGTCCACACATCATACATCACATTTATAAATAATCATCATCATGTAGGACTACTAGATAATGATAAATAAATAATAATCAACTAAACCTTTTTATTAATTAGTATTTTATGAAATCTGAGACATATAGGAAATTTTTGAATTCATAGGGGTATTTTCATAATTTGGACAAAAGATAAAAATTGGAATTTCTCAAATTTCGAGAGGCAAAACTATCTTTTGCCCAGAAAACCCTAATGCCCTACTCCCCTTTGCTGCTGCCGCCGCCGCCACCCTACTGGCGGCGGCCTGTGCGGCGGGGCGAGGGCGCTGCCCTCGCCTGCAGGCGGCACGCCCGCTGGCGGCGTTGCCGCTGCGGGTGGGCGCCCCCGCGGGCGGTTCTACTGGCGGGGCAACGCCCGCAGGTGGTGCTGCCCCTACAGGTTGGCGCCCCTGCGGGCGCCGCCGCCTCCGCGGGCGGTTCTGCCCGCGGGGCAACGCTTGCAGGCGGTGCTGTCTCGCCGGGCGGCCGCCCCTGTGTGGGCGCTGCACGCATGCAGATCGAGGGCAGCAACTGTTGCTGCCCTTTCTTGCTTTTGCATCAACGATTTTGACGTCAAAATTCTTCTTAAACACAACACACGCAGTTCAAAACCAATCATTTGCACGAACAACCTGGCTCTGATACCACTGTTGGGAAATCTTGGGGCGACATCACATGCGCAGCAGAAGAACAAGAAAACAAAATCCCCGATTCCCAAAGAGATGTTTGTCGTCGTGCGAAGATTGGTGCGCAAAATCCGCGAAACTTAAAATTGCGTATAGAGTAGGTTGTGTTACCTAGGGAGAGCGTATATCCCTGTTTCCTTGCAGATCCTTAGGAGAGGGTGAAAGAGGTCAAGCGTCCTCCTCTCTAGTAGTGATCCACACAGCAGGGTTGCGACGATGCTCCTCAAAACTCTAGGCTTGCTCTTAGGTGGAGAGGGAGAGGAGAATAGGAAAGGCAAGCAAAGGCTCGAGCCTATGAGGCTCTGAATCCCTCCTATTTATAGAGGTCCCCTATCAACCCCTAATGGGTCCTCCCCTAGTGGGTATTGGATCTGCATCCAATAAGATAAGGGCTCCGTCGGATATCTCATATTCGAACCTCTACTCATTGCAATGCCTACCATATGTGTGTGACCCTCTAGGCTCAATATCGAGCTGGCCGTGAGTCATACCTATCAGAACTCCTTCTAACTCAATGAATTATTATCTTTGTAATAATTCACTTGACTCATCGACTACGGACGTACTAGGCCACTACGCCGTAGTCCCCAGACGATACAGGGGAATCCAATCCATTGGACCTGTCTATCCTCAGTTACCATGTACCTATAGTCCCTCATCTATCTAATATCCTAGAGACCGTATATCGAGCATGGTGCTGTCAGACCCATACGGTTTCTACTCGAGTCTGGCTCTAATCGAATTCTCCTAGAGAAACCTTTCTCTCTCAACTCGAATGACCCTGGCTAGAAATTTGTCTGAGCAAGAACACATGGGATATTCCTCTCATGACGCCGAGAGTGGATGATCCTCTATCGACACTCAATAGCCCTCGTAAGGTCGACTACCACTCCCAATGACCAACTGTACTAGATTTGGAATAGCCAAACCTATAAGTCTAGTATCAAAAAGTGGAGCACTCATACAGGACATCCTTGGTGTCTCAAGTCTAAGGACTAGATATACCACTAGGACTACGGAATCGCTGTCTGACAATAAGGCATCATCAACTATCCAGCATTCCGTAAGCGGATCAATCAGTGAACTCATTCTCCAACGAGCACCTGTACTATATCCCTAGTGTCCCTACACGAGCAGCTATGAGACCAGCTGCATCCATCATATGGACGGGTATACAGCATACTAGTATGTCCGGTTATCCCGATGTCCCTATCGAGTAACCTATGACCGGGATTATTTAGGATATGTGTTTAAAGGTGAATCGATCTCATTATCGTGATCTCATCACGATCTGATTCCCATTGCACAAATCCAAGGACATCACAATATATATATGCATTTATGTAATAGTTATAAAGTGATATACGCCAAAATATAATAAGCAAAAAGATTCTGTATCAAGTCACACGTGCCATCACTCACGTGATTGGCTTGCTGGGCACCTATGACTAGCACTCAACACTTCGAAAAGGAGGAGGAGAACTCTAGCTTTTACAACACTTTAAGGCTCAAGAACTCAAGATTTGCCAATAGATTTCGTGCCCTTTCATGCAGGAAAGGGTGGGGTTTTTATAGGCCCTAATGGCTTCAGAAATGGAGCCTAAAAGTGTCCAATCTCGAATTTTCGGGGTCTTGACGGTACCACCGCCATTACTGGGCAATACTACCGCCTGACAAAGCTCGGAGACCGAGCTCTAGCAGTACCACCGCTTGACAGGGGCGGTACCACCGCTAGCAATAATAACTACCAATGGTACTACCGCATGACAGGGGCGGTACCACCACCTAGAATTCCTGGGAGACCGAGTCTCCCGGGCGGTGCCACCGTCGGCCAGGAATTCAGGGGATGAATGGGCTGTTCCATTCGGCCCAATTTAGGTCTATTAAGGGCCCAGTTGGCCCCTAATTAAGTTCGTGGGATTACCTCCCAATATTAACTTAATCGACACTCTAACTACAGTAATTAAGGCATGATTACTGTAATTCATGTTCCGGTGCGTCATGTTGAATCTCATATTTTGATGATGAAACCACTTGATATGTGTTTATGATTTAATCTGCATTTTGAGTGACGCAGGATACTTTGATCAGGATGAGACAATTAAAGCAGAAAAATCATATTGCGCCGGAGGAACATGTCAGAAGATTGGACATCAGGCTAGTGGATCAATCGACGTATCGACAGAATGCTTCAAGCCGTGGATTCGGGCATCGGGCCAAGAAGAGCGGAGATTGTGCCAAGGATATCAGAGTTACGGAGTCAACTGGCCAGTTGGGCAATAGACCGCCAGAGAGGACGATGTGCCGAAGAATCGAACGAAGCGTCGAGGGACCAATGACATGCCGGACAACTTTATTAATTGCTTAGGATTAATTATCTCGATCGAAGTTTTGTTTTAAGTGTACAGGATTAACTATGATAACTTGAAGATATAAAGCAAGTCTACCGGATTCAAGTTCGATGGGTGTTCGAGAGTCCACCGAAAGTCCGAAGATTCGTCGGAAGTGCTGACGGAACCAACCGAGAAGAAATTGGGGACTTGTCGAAGTTTTCATAATTCCACCGAAGTGATCGTCGGAGGTTCGCGGAGATCACCGAGAAGGTTTGGCTACTTTCCAAAGACTCGCTGAACTCGCCACAAGATCGGGATCCTGCTAGGAGTCCGCCGGAAGAAATCCGAGGGTGTATTGGAAGTCCGCCGGAAGATCGCCGGAAAGCTTGCTGGAAGGAAACTCGACGTTGCCGATTAAAAACCTACTTAGGACTATGTCTTAATTTTATAGTTTGCATGTAATTAGGGTTAGGATTAAGAGTTAATCCTATAACTTGGTTAGGGGCCAATTGGGCCCTAATATGAACTGGTTTAGGCCAAATTTGGAGCCCAACCAGTGACACGTAAGGACGGGCGGTGGCACCACCAGATTGGGTGGTGGCACTGCCCAGAACCCGAAGGATTAGGTGGTGGTACCGCCGGACTGGGCGGTGGCATCGCCCAACACCGGAAAGGTCGGGCGGTGGCACCGCCACCGATAGGCGGTGGCAGCGCCGGTAAACGGTCAATGTGACATTGACAGGTGGTGGCATCGCCAGCTCCAGGAACCCAAAGGAATTCAAATTTTGGAGCCTAAATTTGAATCCTTTTGGGGTCTATAAATACCCCTCAATTCTCAGCACAGAATACAACCTTTGAGAAGTTAGAGATTGAGATAAAGCCTTAGCAAAGTCTTTAGCAAGTCTTATTTTCAATAGCTTAAGTGTTCACCTCCCTCTTTCTCTTTAAAAATCTGTAAGAGTGTGAACCACTTGTAAAAGGTTGTAAGAGGGGTATTTGTCCTTCCCCTTCAAAGTGATTTGCTAGTGGAAGTTGGGAGCCTCATCGAAGAAGGCTTCGCAAGTGGATGTAGGTCATTTGACCGAACCACTTTAAATTGCGGTGTTCCTTGAATTTGTGAGTGTTTAACTTTCTAAAACATTTATTTACTTAGCAGCAAACTTTCGGTTTTCATCTCCTTCCTTTACTCGAGCTATTTTTACTATGTCATCCTTCGTCGAATTGAAATCTGTACACATTTACGAAATCAATTTCAAACTTACAAGTTTCAATTCGCTGCACTAATTCACCCCCCCCCCCCCCACTAGTGCCGCTCTGATCCTAACAATTGGTATCAGAGCCATGGTTTTCTACTTTGGTTTAACACCCAAACAGAAATGGCTCTTTTTGGCTTTCAAGAGGGTTACTCTCTCATTCGTCCTCCCCTTTTCAATGGGACGGACTACACTTATTGGAAAACTCGAATGAGAGTTTTCTTACTTTCTTTAGATTTGAATTTATGGCATATTGTCAAATCTGGCTTTAAAAGGTCTTCTCTTCCAATGAAAGATTGGAATGATTTGGAGAAGAAAAAAATTTCTTTAAATGCTAGAGCTATGAATGCTCTATTTTGCGCCTTAGATAAAACGAAGTTTAATTAGGTTTCTTTTTGTGAAACGACTTTCGATATTTGGCACTTTCTTGAAACCACACACGAAGGCACAAGTAGTGTTAAGGTTTCAAAGGTCAATTTTTTAATGCACGATTTTGAACTCTTTCGAATGAAACCAAGCGAAACCGTTGTTGACATGTACACCCGTTTTACGGATGTCGTCAATGATTTAAAAGCACTTGGTAGAAGTTTTTCGGATTTTGAACTTGTAAACAAGATTTTGTGTTTTCTTTCTAAAAATTAGAATTCAAAAGTAACTGCGATAAAAGATGCTAAAAACCTAAACAACTTACCACTTGAAGAACTAATTGGTTCGTTAATGACATATGAAATAGTGCATAATGCTCATGATGAACATGATGAACAAAACAACCTTCCAAAGAACAGGAAGGATTTGGGACATAGAACATATGAAGACCACTTGAGCATAAGCTCAAGTGATGGTGAATTTGAACTTGTAAAGAAATTTAAAAAGTTAATGAAACAAAAATTAAAGAATAAAAAGAATGGAACTACTTGCTTTGAACGCAAGAAAAAGAACACAAATTGGGATGAATCGAGCTCCTCCAAAGATGAGGAGAAAATCAACAAAGGCAAGGTGGCAAACTATGTCTTAACCGCTTTCAATGATGAGGTAATCGAAATCCCCCTAATTTACTTTGAAGTTACATAATGCTTTTCATAATGCATTTTTTTTGTAATTTAGTTTTGAATCAATTTTCTTAAAAATTAAATGTTTAAAAATAAAAATGCAAAAATATGATCATGCTCGTAATTTTGAAAATGACAATAAAAATTATATATTTTATGTTACTACAATAAAATGTTAGATATAAATCTAATGCTTATACACCTAGTAAGATTAATCTTACATATGTGCTTGAGAAGCAAGAATGTGTATTTTGATGATTTTCATATTGATTTTCAATGACGATGCATGGCTTTTGTATGGAAGGCTTGATGATTTTTTTATGAACCTTGTCTTTGGTTTTCAAACATGATGTATAGTTTTGACATAAGAACAAAATTTGAGCATGCTAATATAAAGTCAATCACATAAATTAAAACTAAAGAAGTTTTAGTTATCTATAAGAATCATTCAAAATTATGTTCAATGAAACCAATGCATAATAATGTAATGAAAATATTAAATGTTTTGATACCATGATTGACGATTTGATGCATGAGATTTTAAAAGTTATACATGATGATTTTTGTGATATTTTTTTTTATCCTTAACATTGATGCATGTTTTTATTTGCTAGAAAAGAAAAGAATATGCATGTATGAAATAAATCACATGAATTAAAACAACTAAAAAGTGAAAATGTTTCTTCTTAAAAAATTTATTTTTTCGACTTTATCGATTTTTCAAAAAGAGAAATTAATGAATCTATTTGTATCACTTTTGTGAATCTCTTGAAAATGATCTTGATTTGATGATTTAAATGAGCTTTATCTTGATTTTTTGAAATTTATAAATTGAGATTTCTTATGCTTAAGTCAAGATTCTATATGCATGAATTAATGTCTTATTCTCTTACAAGATTAAATGAATTCTATCTTTTTCATGATTTCCTAAGAATTCTTTACATTATTTATTTAAGAGGAGATTTGTTAAAATGAATCACGGTTTCTCTTGATTTTTCAAAATTATAACTTGAGTATTCATTTTATAAATCAAGATTGTTAATCATGATTCTCTCGTTTTTATCAAAGAGAATATTTTTCAAAATGAATAATTAAGCTGTTTTCTCTTGATTTTTCGATACCCACAATTTGAGAAAATGTACCTTGATGCTTGGAACATTTTATGCATAAATTGATTTTCTTTATAATTCAATACTCCTTTGTAATTATGATATGTTTATGGCATGATATGATTGAATCACTATTATAAAAGAATAAGGCAATTGTTAGCTTGCTAATTGCAAAAATATATGCTAGCTTGAATGATAAAACATGAGATTGTCTATAGTGCAAATTTATTGTTCTCATGATGTGTAGATTGAAATAATAATTAGAATCTTGATGGTTTTTGTGACAAAATTTATTTTTCGATCCTAAATTATTGATGATATATATATATATATATATTTTTTTTTTTGGCACAAAAAGGACAAAGGCATGCTTATATGAAACAACTAAATAGAGAAAAGTATTTTTCTTGAAAATCATTTTTCTCTATCGTATTGACTTTGATGAATCCATTTGTATTATTTTTATGAATCTCATGGATTAAGAAAATGATTTGAATTTAATGGGTTTTATTGAAATCATGATCTTGATTTCTCGTAATTATAATTTGAATTTTCTATTGAATGAATCAAGATTGTTTTCTATTTAAAAGGAGATTTGTCGAAATGTTTCATGGTCTTTTAGTATTCATGATCTTGATAATTATGTTTTGAAATTTTATGTAAATCAAGATTGTTCATCATGATTCTCTATTTGAATATTTAAAGAGGAGAATTTTCTAGATGAATCATGATTTTGATGATTGAATACTTGATATGCATGAATTGAGATCTTGCTCTCCTACTATTATTTTTGCTATTCACTAAAAAGAAGACTAATTCTAATAAACCATGATATGCTATATGAATTTTATTGTATTCATGAAGTAATATCTCATCAACAATTTTTTTTTTTATATTCCTTCATGTGATGATATGAATGTATGAAACACTTATGATATGATTTTTATATAATTCCGTGTATTCATAAAATATTTATCTCATTACCCAATTAATTATTCTTGATATTCCTAATGTGATGAAATGAAATTATGCATGAAATACAAATGGAGAGAAGTTTTGATCATGCATGGTAGGATGCAATTTGACAAATTAATACCATCATGATTGGAAACATTTATGATTTAAAATTATGCATGCAATTGCTTTTTATTATGATGATATTTGCATATAATGTGTATCATGAATGCTCTAAATGATGAATGCTTGGTATCATGATCAAAATATTGATAAATGCTATGATTTGATACAAAAATGATGTATCATGTGTGATATGCCCATAGTGATTAATTTATTTGTATAATGCATGAAGTAAGTGTTGAATCTCGGATTTTGATGATAAAATCAATTGATGGGTTAATTGATCTAATCCATATTATTGAGTTAAGTGTGCAGGATTAACTACGATAACTAAAAAATATAAAGCAAGAATACCGGAGTCAAGTTCGATGGACGTTTAAGAGTCCGAAGAATCGTCGGAGTTGCTGCCGGAACCAATCGAGAAGAAATCGGGAACCTGTCGGAAGTTCGCCGAAGAGATCGTCGGAGGTTCGCGGAGATCACCGAGAAGGCTCGGCTACTCGTTGAAGTCGTCACAAGATCGGGAGCTTGCTGGGAGTCCGTCGGAAGAAATCCGAAGGCATATCGGAAGTCCGCCGGAAGTTCGTCGGAAAGCTCACCGGAACAAGACTCGAAGTTCGCGATTGAAAACTTGCTTGGGATGTTTTTAGTTACGTAGTTCACATGTAATTAGGATTAGGATTAAAAGATAATCCTATATCCTGGTTAGGGGCCAACTGACCCCAAAATTAGACTTGGTTTGGGCTAAATTTAAAGCCCAACTAGTGAACCGAAGGGTCTAGTGGTGGCACCGCCAGACTGGGCAGTTGCACGGCCCAGCACCCGAGAGCCAGGCGATGCCACCGCCTGGCTGAGCGGTGGCACCGCCCAGCACCCGAGAGCCAAGCGGTGGCACCGCTTGGCTGGGCGGTGGCACCGCCAGTCCACTGTCAGTGTCAGACACTGACAGGCGGTGGCACCGTCGGCATCGGGAACCAAAGAGAATTCAAATTTTGGAGCCCAAATTTGAATCCTCTTGAGGCCTATAAATACCCCTCAAATCTCAGCTGAGATTACAACTTTTTGAGAAGCAATTGATTGAGAGAAAGGTCTTAGAAAAGTCTTAGCAAGTCTTGTTTTCAATTTGCTAGAGTGTTCACCTCCTTCTTTCTTGCTGAAAATTTGTAAGAGTGTGAACTGCTTGTAAAGAGTTGTAAGAGGGGTATTTGCCCTTCCCCTTCAAGAGATTTGCTAGTGGAAGGTGGGAGCCTCATCGAAGAGGGCGTCGCAAGTGGATGTAGGTCATTTGACCAAACCACTTTAAAATCGGCGTGATCTCTGGTTTGCATTTTATTATTGCTATTTACATTACTGCAAACCTTCTTACGTGCTTTATTTCCTCATTACCTTTGCTGCACAACTTTACGAATACGCTTTCAAGTTAAGCACTTCCGAGTTCGATTTTTATCGTACGAAAGATTTGTCAAAACCGACGTTTTAATCTACTGCACTAATTCACCCCCCCCTCTTAGTGCCGCTCCGATCCTAACAATTGGTATCAGAGCTAGGCTCACTCTCATATTTGGTTTGATACCCAAGAGTGATGGCTTACTCCGGCATACATGAGTGTCATTCTATCACACGCCCACCCTTGTTTAATGGGTCGGATTATACTTATTGGAAGAATCGTATGAGGATCTTCCTCATTGTTGAATCTCGTATTTTGATGATGAAACCACTTGATGTATGTTTGTGAATTAATCTGCATTTTGAGTGACGCAGGATGCTTTGATCAGGATGAGACAATTAAAGCAGGAAAATCATGTTGTGCCGGAGGAACATGTCAGAAGATTGGACGTCGGGCCGGTGGATCGGTCAACGTATCGACAGAAGGCTTCGGGCCGTGGACTTGGGCATCGGGCCAAGAAGAGTGGGTATTGTGCCAAGGATATCGGAGTTGCGGAGTCAACTAGCCGATTGGGCAATAGGCTGCAGGAGAGGACGATGCGCCGAAGAATCAAACGAAGCGTCGAGGGACCAATGACATGCCGGACAGCTTGGTTAATTGCTTAGGATTAATTGTCTCGATCGAAGTTTTTGTTTCACATGTGCAGGATTAACTACGATGAAAGTAAGACATGTAGCTGGAGTTGCGCTGGAGTCAAGACTATGATCACGTTGGGAGTTCGAGAGTTCGACGGAAGTTCGGATGGTCGTCGGAGGTTTTGCTGGAACAAATCTGAGAAGTCCAGAAGCTTGCCAAAGAAGCTCATCAGAACTCACCAAGATCAAATCGTGAAGTCTAGGAGCTTGCCGGGAGTCCGCAGAATGGTTTCCGAGAGTTTATCGGAAGACCGCCGGAAGTTCACCGGAAGCTCGTCGGAAGAAGTCTTGACTTGCGGACTTTGTAATAGCTTAAGAAATGTCTTTAAATTCGTAGTTAGCACGTTAATTAGGGTTAGGATTATGTGTTAATCTTATAACCCGTTTAGGGGCCAATTGGGCCCGAATTCGGACTGGTTTGGGCCAAGTTTGGAGCCCAACCAATGATCTGAAATAGTGCCAAGAGGTGCAACCGCCCAGGCCAGGAGGTAGCACCGCCTGGGCTAAGTATCCCAGCGAGGCTGGGCGGTGCAACCGCCCCAGCCAGGAGGTGGCACCACTTGGGCTCAGTCTCCAAGTGAGACTCGGCGGTGCAACCTCTCCTGACAGGAGGTGGCACCGCTTGAGCTTAGTCTTCGAGCTCTGCCAGGCGGTGCAACCGCCCCAGTCAGGAGGTGCAACCTCCTGAGCTCGGTCTTCGAGCTCTGGCAGAGACGTGCAATCGCGCTTGACAGAGGTGGCACCGCCCAGAGGCTCAGTCTTCGAGCTCTACCAGGCGGTGCAACCGCCCCAGTCAGGAGGTGCAACCGCCTGATCCCGGAATTTCGGGAATTGACAGTTTTGAGCTCCAAATTTGAACTGGGTTGGGGCCTATAAATACCCCACCCATTCAGCACTGAGAGAGCAAGAACTTACCCGAAATCTTGATCTTTTTCAGTGATTTTTAGAGCTCAAAATTGTTGTAAAGGCCAAAAGTTCTTCTCTCTCTTTTTTTCAAAGTTTTGAGTTATAAAGAGAGGAGAGAAAATTTCTGTAAGGGTTGTCTCCTAAGCCCATCAAAAGGAGTGAAACTGTAAAAGGGTGGTTGGCCTTCGCCTATTGAAGGAAGGCCTCTAGTTGACGTCGGTGACCTCGTCGGTGGAGGAAGCCAAAAGTGGAGTAGGTCAAGATTGACCGAACCACTCTAAATCTCGGTTTGTATTTACTTTGAGCATATTATCTTTACTGCAAACCTCCTCTGAAGCTTACTGCCTTCTACGCTTTTACGATCGGGTTTCAAGCCTTTTACTTTCCGAATCAGCGTTTAGACGTAAATCTGCTTTTTCGTACGATCATCATATTGCAGATTGCGTTTACATTTTGAGCTTTACCATAACTGCAAACTGCCTTTATACTCTTGCTTAAACTACGTCTTGCCTAATCAAATGATTTACGAATCAGCATTTAGACGTAAATCAGTTTCTTCGTACGAACGTCGGATTTCAGTTTGCGCCTATATTCTGATTTTCATCATAGCTGCAAACTGCCTACATAGATTGACTTTAATCTTGCTTAGAATCGACTTTCACATAGAAATTGTTTTTATCATTCGAACGCAGCTTTCGGTTTTAATCGCAGAAAGTTTTCCGCTGCACTAATTCACCCCCCCCCCTCTTAGTGCTCTCGATCCTAACAATTGGTATCAGAGCCCGGTATTTCTCATTTCGGACTTACACCCGAGAGAAATGGCTCTTCATGGCTTTCAAGAGGGCTTTTCGGTTTTTCGTCCACCGTTGTTTAACGAATTGGACTACACCTATTGGAAGACCCGAATGAGGATCTTTCTTATTTCTATGGATGTTGAACTTTGGAATCTTGTCGAAAACGATTTTTCGAAGTCTTCTCTTCCAATGATCGAATGGTCGGATTTAGAGAAGAAGCATTTTTCTTTAAACGCAAAGGCTATGAATGCCTTATTTTGCGCTTTGGACAAAAATGAGTTCAATCGGGTTTCTTTGTGCGAAACGACTTTCGATATTTAGCGCACTCTTGAAATCATGCACAAGGGAACTAGTAGAGTCAAAGACTCGAAAGTTAATATTTTACTGCATGATTTCGAGCTTTTTCAAATGAAGCCAAGAGAAACCATTGGTGACATGTACACCCGTTTTACGGATGTTGTCAATGGTTTAAGAGCTCTTGGCAAATGTTTTTTGAATTCTGAACTTGTGAACAAGATTTTACGTTCTTTTTCTAAAAAGTGGGATTCAAAAGTAATGGCTTTACAAGAAACAAAATATTTAAATATTTTTTCACTTGAAGAACTAATTGGTTCATTGATCACATATGAAATGACATGCAATGCACGTGAAGAACTTGAGAACCACCTTCCAAAGAACAGGAAGGATTTGGGACATAGAACATTTGAAGACCACTCGAGCATAAGCTCAAGTGATGGTGAACTTAAACTACAAATGAAACAAAAATTAAAAAGTAAAAAGAACGGAACTATTTGCTTTGAACGCAAGAAGAAGAACAAAAATTGGGATGAATCGAGCTCCTCCGAAGACGAGGAGAAAATCAACAAAGGCGAGGTGGCAAACTACGCCTTTACACCTTTTGACGCTGAGGTAATCAAAATGCCTTTAATTTACTTTGAAATTACATGATGCTTTTCATAATGCACTTTTCTTTTTTATTTAATTTTCTTAAAAATTACATGTTTAATAATTTTATAATGAAAATACAAAAAATTAGGAATCATGCTTATCATTCTAGTAATTTTGAAAATAATCATGAAAATTATATGTTTATGATAAACAAAATGATTTTGATTAAAAATACCTTATGAAATCATGCTATATGTGGTTGAGAAGTAATAATGTGTATCATGTTGATTTCCATTGTTATTTCTCGATTTTGAGTATATGAAATCATTTTTAATTTGAAGTTATGATTAATGAGTATATATTTTTGAAATTATGTATGATGATTCTTGATATTTATGGATTATCGATTTTCATGATAATAACAGTGGCTTTAAAAAAAATTGATGCATGTTTTCATAAATGAAAAGGCATGCTAACATGAAATCGACCACTTAAAATGAAACACTTAAAACGGGGGAAAATATATTATCAATGAAATCATGAATCTATTTATGTTATAAATTTTGTGAGCCATAAAAATGATTTTGATGATTTAAATTTGAAATGAGTTTTATCAAAATCATGATCTTGATTTATCAAATTGAATGAATTGAAAATGAATGATGATTTTTCTCTTGAATGATTGTGACTTGTATTCCTTGTATTCATGATATGATTTTTATGCAATTCTTTGTATTCATGAAATATTTATCTCATCACCCAATTATTTCTTTTCAATATTCCTCAAGTGATGATATGAATGCATGAGATATTCATGAATTTATTTTGATGTATGCAAATGAGAAGTTTCGATCATGCATGGTAGGATGCAATGTGACAAATTAATACCATGATGATTTGAAATATTTATGATTTGGAATGATGCATATGCTTTTTATTATGATAATGTATGATGTGTATCATGAATGCTTAAAAAAAATTAAATAAATAAATGTTTATATCATGTTAGATGGTTTTACATATTATGCATGATAAGCTATAGTGATGAGTGAAACAATGATTGAAATAATATGAATGATGATTTGGAATCATGCATATAATAATGAGTTTATATGTTTTGAAAATGTGCATGTTTTAATTTGAAAATATAATGATATACAAATGAGATTGATACTAACATTTGTCATGATTTAAAAAAAATGATGTAAAGGGTTTTTCCCTTCTTTTTGACAATAACAAAAGGGGAGATAGCTAGCTTGCACAATTCAAGAAGAAAGCAAAAATTGCACTTCTCAAAAGAGAAGAAATTGCTATCTTGAACATCACCAAGAAGTGCTATCTTGCAAGTCTCAAGACACACAAATGCAATCATGCAAAATTTGTAATTTTGCACATTATTAAAATTTATGATGCTTTGGTGATTATGCATGTTCTAAAATGTTATAAGATTCACTAGCTTGCATGATGTAGAACTTAGCTATATTGAACATCACCAAGGAATGCTATCTTGCCTATCTCAAGAAGCAAAAAGTCAACTTGCACATCTAGCAAAACTTATATTTCAAGAAGCAAGAGTTGCTTTCTTGAACATCTCAAAATTGCTAGCTTACGGGCCTTAAAATGTTGAAAATTTTTGCTAGCTTGTATATGGTAAACTTGCTATCATACTACCATGATGATGAGCATGCCTTATCTTCATGATTATATTTGAAAAACTATGGCAAAAATATGTCCGAATGATTAAACGTGTTAAAATTATTTTTCGAACTTTTTTGATTGAATGATCAAATCACTTGATTGCCATAATGATTTTACACAATTACTTGCCATGATTACATGTTGGAAATTATGTGCTTGAATACAAAAATTTCCATGATAATAAGCATGTTTTACCTTCATGATTGTAATTGAATATCTCTAGTAAAACCCTGTCCGAATGTATGAAAGTGTCAAATTTCATTTTTGGATTTTTTTGATACATTATCCTCTTCCGAACTTAACAAGCATATGTCATATCAAGTTTAATTCACATCATTGATTTTTGACATATGGAATCATCTGGCAAATGCACTTATCATGTGAAAAATATTTTTCGAGAAACATATTTGATGATTCCCTCTTATAAAAGGAAGATATTTTTACATACAAGGATTTGACTCACTTACATATCTTAATCCTTGCAAAAATGAAGTGTGCTTTAATATCTTATCAATTTGAACTTCACATATGGCTTTCCTCTTTCATGTAAAAAGATAACAAATAAAAAGGAAGAAGCAATAAAAGCTATCTCCATGTCATGTTTTCCTCGAGATGTTTGCATAATTGGTATCCTATCACTTACTGTTGGAAAATGACATAAACCAACTTATGGCATCGCACTTATATTTAAAATTTGCTTATATCGTTCTCCTTGTTGTTGATGATAAAGGGGGAGAAATATATAAATTGATACTATGAGTGCCATATTTGAAGAATATGAATAGATGTCATGAATGCCATATTATGATGAGATATCAAAAGCAGCATTCATATGAATAGGTGCTATGAATGTCATATCATGTTAAGATATCAAGAACTTGAATCGCAATTTTACATGTTGATATCTTACCATTTGATGATAGTAAACTTGCATGATGATAACAATAGATATTATATTTTTCATGCAATGAGTTAAACTTATATCACAAACACTTGATTGTGGTACTTCTCCTTTTTGTTGATGACAAAGGGGGAGAAGTATGTTGATGACATGACATGTTGCTTGGATTTTTGAATCCAAGAGTTTCTATCAATATGGCATATTGATAGGGGGAGTTTGTTTAAACTCTGGGAGTTAAGGTTAACTCCGTTTATGATGACATGTTGCTTAGATTTTTGAATCTAAGAGTTTCTATCAATATGGCATATTGATAGGGGGAGTTTGTTTAAACTTCGGGAGTTAAGGTTAACTCCGTCATCAGGTGGTTGTCATCATAAAAAAGGAGGAGATTGTTGAATCTCGTATTTTGATGATGAAACCACTTGATGTATGTTTGTGAATTAATCTGTATTTTGAGTGACGCAGGATGCTTTGATCAGGATGAGACAATTAAAGCAGGAAAATCATGTTGTGCCGGAGGAACATGTCAGAAGATTGGACGTCGGGCCGGTGGATCGGTTGACGTATCGACAGAAGGCTTCGGGCCGTGGACTCGGGCATCGGGCCAAGAAGAGCGGGTATTGTGCCAAGGATATCGGAGTTGCAGAATCAACTGGCCGATTGGGCAATAGGCTGTAGGAGAGGACGATGCGCCGAAGAATCAGACGAAGCGTCGAGAGACCAATGACATGCCAGACAACTTGGTTAATTGCTTAGGATTAATTGTCTTGATCGAAGTTTTTGTTTCACATGTGCAGGATTAACTACGATGAAAGTAAACCATGTAGCTGGAGTTGCGCTGGAGTCAAGACTATGATCACGTTGGGAGTTCGAGAGTTCGACGGAAGTTCGGATGGTCGTCGGAAGTTTTGCGGGAACAAATCCGAGAAGTCCAGAAGCTTGCCAAAGAAGCTCGTCGGAACTCGCCAAGATCAAATCGTGAAGTCTAGGAGCTTGCCGGGAGTCCGCAGAATGATTTCCGAGAGTTTATCGGAAGACCGCCGGAAGTTCACCGGAAGCTCGCTGGAAGAAGTCTTGACTTGGGGACTTTGTAATAGCTTAAGAAATGTCTTTAAATTCGTAGTTAGCACGTTAATAAGGGTTAGGATTAGGTGTTAATCTTATAACCCGGTTAGGGGCCAATTGGGCCCGAATTCGAACTGGTTTGGGCCAAGTTTGGAGCCCAACCAATAATCTGAAATAGTGCCAAGAGGTGCAACCGCCCAAGCCAAGAGGTAGCACCGCCTGGGCTAAGTCTCCCAGCGAGGCTGGGCGGTGCAACCGCCCCAGCCAGGAGGTGGCACCGCCTGGGCTCAGTCTCCAAGCGAGACTAGGCGGTGCAACCTCTCCTGACAGGAGGTGGCACCGCCTGAGCTCAGTCTTCGAGCTCTGCCAGGCGGTGCAACCGCCCCAGTCAGGAGGTGCAACCGCCTGAGCTCGGTCTTCGAGCTCTGGCAGAAAGGTGCAACCGCTCCTGACAGAGGTGGCACCGCCCAGAGGCTCAGTCTTCGAGCTCTGCCAGGCGGTGCAACCGCCCCAGTCAGGAGGTGCAACCGCTTGATCCCGGAATTCCGGGAATTGACAGTTTTGAGCTCCAAATTTGAACTGGGTTGGGGCCTATAAATGCCCCACCCATTCAACACTGAGAGAGCAAGAACTTACCCGAAATCTTGATCTTTTTTAGTGATTTTTAGAGCTCAAAATTATTGTAAAGGCAAAAAGTTCTTCTCCCTCTTTTCTTCAAAGTTTTGAGTTGTAAAGAGAGGAGAGAAAATTTCTGTAAGGGTTGTCTCCTAAGCCCGTCAAAAGGAGTGAAACTGTAAAAGGGTGGTTGGCCTTCGCCTATTGAAGGAAGGCCTCTAGTTGACATCGGTGACCTCGTCGGTGGAGGAAGCCAAAAGTGGAGTAGGTCAAGATTGACCGAACCACTCTAAATCTCGGTTTGCATTTACTTTGAGCATATTATCGTTACTGCAAACCTCCTCTGAAGCTTACTGCCTTCTACGCTTTTACGATCGGGTTTCAAGCCTTTTACTTTCCGAATCAGCGTTTAGACGTAAATATGCTTTTTCGTACGATCAACATATTGCAGATTGCGTTTACGTTTTGAGCTTTACCATAACTGCAAACTGCCTTTATACTCTTGCTTAAACTGCGTCTTGCCTAATCAAGTGATTTACGAATCAGCATTTAGACGTAAATCAGTTTCTTCGTACGAACGTCGGATTTCAGTTTGCGCCTATATTCTGGTTTTCATCATAGCTGCAAACTGCTTGCATAGATTGACTTTAATCTTGCTTAGAATCGACTTTCACACAGAAATTGTTTTTATCGTTCGAACGCAGCTTTCGGTTTTAATCGCAGAAAGTTTTCCGCTGCACTAATTCACCATTTCCATGGTTTTCGAGCTTTGGACTATTGTTGAAAACGGATTTCAAAAATCTTCTCTTCCGATGAGCAAATGGAATGAATCGGAGAAGAAAGTTTTTGCTTTAAACGCAAAGGCTATGAATGCCTTGTTTTGTGCACTAGACAAAAATGAATTTAATCGTGTTTCAATTTGTGATTCGGCTTTTGATATTTGGAGAACTCTTGAGGTCAATCATGAAGGCACTAGCCGAGTGAAAGAGTCCAAAATCAACATCCTTGTGCACTCTTACGAACTTTTCCAAATGAAACCAAGTGAGTCCATCGGAGATATGTACACCCGGTTCACGGATGTCATCAATGGACTCAAAGCTCTTGGTAAAGATTTTACTAACTTTGAACTAATAACTAAAATCTTAATATCCCTCCCTAAAAGTTGGGATCCAAAAGTTACGGCAATTCAAGAGGCCAAAGACCTTAAAATATTCCCTCTTGAAGAATTTATTGGGTCTCTAATGACCTACGAAATGACATGTCAAGCTCATGACGAGCTCGAGAACCCCCTTCCAAAGAACAGGAAGGATATGGCACTCACATCACAAGAAGACCATTTGAAAGGAACATCAAGTGATGAGGACAGTGACAATGACATTGCACTTTTGACTCAAAATTTTAAAAAATATTTAAGAAAGAATAAATTTAAAAATAATACAAAAATTAAATTTGAACATAAGAAGGACCAAGTGATTTGCTATGAGTGCAAAAAACCGGGACACTACAAGAACGATTGTCCTCAAGCCAAAAAGAGAACATCAAAGAAGAAGGTGCTCAAGGCAACGTGGGATGATTCAAGCGCGTCCGAAGAAGAGGAGTCTAACACCGAGCAAGTTGCTCATTACGCCCTAATGGCCATTGGAGAAGAGGTAACGGATTTAATTGATGCAGATTTACCTTATCATAAATTATTAAATGCCTTCCATGAGTTATTTGATGAATGTAAGACAATTAGTAGAAAATACAAATTGCTAAAAAAGGAGCATGATAGTCTCACTTGTAATGTCGATAAATTAAAGTCTGAATATCATGATAGTTTAGCTCCATGTATAAAATGCCATGATCTAGAAACTCTCCAAAAGGAGAACATGCTACTTAAGGACACCTTGAAGAAATTCAAGGTTGATAGCAAGTCTTTAAACATGATGCTTACAAATAAGGGTCACGTTCCTAAAAGAAGTGGAATCGAATTTGTGAGAAGTCCTCACCAAAATCCAACCACCTTCATTAAAGGCCCTATCTTATATGTTCGGCACCAAAGCAATTGCAACTTTTGTTGCAAATATGGACATAAAACTTATAAATGTCCATTCAAGAAAATTAATCCGAACAAACTAATTTGGGTTCCTAAAGGAACCATGATCAATTCTATGCAATATGATGAACAAGTTAAATCAGTTTTTAAGGCACCTAAAAGAAAATGGGTACCTAAAAATAATCCCTTCTTGTAGAAACATACACCATCACAAGCTAGGAGCAAGAGATGGTATCTAGATAGTGGATGCTCAAGACATATGACTGGAGATCCATCTCATTTCTCTATGCTCAAGACATATGATGGTATCTCCCCCTTTGTCATCAACAAAAAGGGAATGAGACTTGAAGCACATAATTTGTGACTTTAACATCAGGAATTCAGCATTGATCATACAAAAATTTATTATTCAAAATTAAGTATGCTAAAATATCTACGCAGAGTTCATCTTAAAGGAAAATTCAGCATTCATCCACTTTATCAAATATCTTCTTTCTATAAATAACAAAAATTGTAGGTGTACAAGGAAGAGATTGTGATTAAAGAAAAAAAAAGATTTCAAGTAGTAACTCCAATAAGTCAAGATCATAATTCGAATACAAACTCATTCAAATTCAAATAGTCAACTTGAAAGTCATAATCAAGCCATCAAAATCAATTTTGAGATTCACAAAATGTCATTAATCTTGATCAGATGGGAGCGGTGTTTGACTCAAGATAGGATAAGGTAATTTAACGTGTCATTTAGAATCGAAAGAGAAGGATCAAATTCACCGAGGAACGGAGAGAGGATGAAAAACTTTACGGAAAATCCATTCAAACAAGTTTATTCTTAGGGACAATTTAACATACCTAATTCTCTTCTAATGAATTCAAATTGGTCTTCATTCAAAGCTTTTGTAAATATATATGCTAATTGATGCTTTGTGTCAATAAATTCTAGAACAACATCATTGTTAAGGACATTATCGCGTATAAAATGATGCCTAACGTCGATGTGCTTAGTTTTAGAGTGCTGAATTGGATTTTTAGTAAGACATATGGCACTAGTATTATCACATTTTATGGGAATATTTTTAAAGTGAATTTCATAGTCTTCTAAAGTATTTTTCATCAAACAACTTGTGCATAGCATGCACTTGCAGCAATGTACTCGGCTTCCGCCGTAGATAGTGCAACTGAATTTTGTTTCTTGGAAGTCCAAGAAACAAGTGCATATCCTAAAAATTGGCATGTTCTAGATGTACTTTTTCTATCTATCCTGCATCCGCCAAAATCGGCATCTGCATAAGCTATTAAATCGAATTTTTCAGATTTTGGATACCACAATCCTAGATTTGGAGTTCCTTTAAGATACCTAAATATTCTTTTAACACTTTTAAGATGAGATAATTTAGGATTTGATTGAAACCTAGCGCAAATTCCTACACTAAATATAATATCTGGTCTAGTCGCGGTGAGGTAGAGTAGACTATCTATCATTCCCCTATATGTTTTTTGATCGAAATTTTCACTATTTTCATCCATATCTAACTTAGTCGCAGTACTCATAGGGGTGTTTATTGCTTTTGAATTATCCTTGTTAAATTATTTTAATAATTCTAATGTATATTTAGATTGGTTAAGAAATATACCATCCCTAAGTTGTTTGATTTGTAATCCTAAAAAGAAAGTTAATTCATCCATTAAACTCATTTCAAATTCATGACTCATACATTTGGTAAATGATTCACATAGTGACTCATCTGAAGAGCCAAAAATAATATCATCAACATAAATTTGCACAATAAGAAAATTATTTTTAAAATGTTTAATAAACAATGTAGTATCAACCTTGCCTTTGGTAAAATTATTTAAAATAAGAAAGGAACTAAGCCTTTCATACCAAGCTCTAGGAGCTTGTTTCAAGCCATAGAGAGCCTTAGTCAATTTGAATACATGATTAGGAAGAAGAGAATTTTCAAATCCGGGAGGTTGTTCGACATATACTTCTTCGGAAATAAAACAATTCAAGAAAGCACTTTTGACATCCATTTCAAATAGTTTAAAATTATTACTACTAGCATAGGCAAGGAGCATCCTTATGGCATCTAATCGAGCCACGGGAGCGAAGGTTTCTTCGTAATCGATACCTTCTTCTTGGTTGAAACCTTTGGCCACTAATCTAGCCTTGTTTCTAACCACGATACCATTTTCGTCTTGCTTGTTTCTAAAGACCCATTTATTGAATCTCGGATTTTGATGATGAAGTCAATTGTCATTTGTTAACTAATCTATATGTTGAGATAAGTGTATAGGATTAACTACGATGAAAGTGAGACATGCAGCAGGAGTTACGCCGGAGTCAACAGAATGATCACGTTGGGAGTTCGAGAGTTCGAAGGAAGTTCGGACAGTCGTCGGAGGTTCTGCGGGAACAAATCTGAGAAGTCCATAAGCTTGCCAAAGAAGCTCGTCAGAACTCGCCAAGTGAATCGTCGCAAGTCCAGAAGTTTGCCGGAAGTCCGCAGGAGCATCACCGAGGGTTCATCGAATGATCGACGGAAGTTCGCCGGAAGCTCGCCGGAAGAAGCGATTGACGCACCGGAGCAAGTTGCAGTAAATGTCTTAGGAAAAATCGTAGTTAACACACTGATTAAGTTGGAAATGGGAGGTGATCCCATTAACTTAATCTTGGGGCAATTAGGCCCTTGAAAAACCCAAATTGGGTCGAATGGATCAACCCATTCGGACCCTGATTTCTGCCAGGCGGTTGAACCGCCCAAGGCAGGAGGTTGCACCGCCTGGGCTCAGTCTCCGAGCGAGACTGGGAGGTGCAACCGCTCTAGCCAGGCGGTGGCACCGCCTGGGGCTCAGTCTCCGAGCGAGACTGGGCGGTGCAACCTCCCCTGACAGGAGGTAGCACCGCCTGAGCTCAGTCTTCGAGCTCTGCCAGGCATTGCAACCGCCTCAGTCAAGAGGTACAACCGCCTGAGCTCGATCCTCGAGCTCTGTCAGGAGGTGCAACCACCCCTGACAGGAGGTAGCACCGCCCAATGGCTCAGTCTTCGAGCTCTGCCAGGCGGTGCAACCACTCCAGTCAGGAGGTGCAACCGCCTGATCCCGGAATTCCGGGAATTGACAGTTTTGAGCTCCAAATTTGAACTGGGTTGGGGCCTATAAATACCCCACCCATTCAGCACTGAAAGGAAAAACACTAACACCGAAACTTGATCCTTTTCTGTGTTTCTCAGAGCTCAAAATTGTTGTAAAGGCCAAAAGTTCTTCTCCCTCTGTTCTTCCAAGTTCTGAGTTGTAAAGAGAGGAGAGAAAATTCTGTAAGGGTTGTCTCCTAAGCCCGTCAAAAGGAGTGAAACTGTAAAAGGGTGGTTGGCCTTCGCCTATTGAAGGAAGGCCTCTAGTTGACGTCGGTGACCTCGTCGGTGGAGGAAGCCAAAAGTGGAGTAGGTCAAGATTGACCGAACCACTCTAAATCTCAGTTTGCATTTACTTTGAGCATATTATCTTTACTGCAAACCTCCTCTGAAGCTTACTGCTTTCTGCGCATATACGATCGAGTTTCAAGCCTTGCACTTTCCGAATCATCGTTTAGACGTAAATCTGCTTTTTCGTACGATCATCGTATTTCAGATTTCGTTTACGTTTTGATTTCTACCATAACTGCAAACTGCCTTTATACCCTTGCTTAAATTGCATCTCGCCTAATCAAGTGATTTACGAATCAGCATTTAGACGTAAATCAGTTTCTTCGTACGAACGTCGTATTTCATTTTGCGCTTATATTCTGGTTTACATCATAACTGCAAACTTCCTTCATAGATTGACTTTAACATCATCTTTCTTGATCTTAAGTTAAAGTAATCTTAGAATCGGCTTTAACATAAAAATCGTTTTTATCATTCGAACGCAGTTTCATTTTAATCGCAGAAAGTTTTCCGCTGCACTAATTCACCCCCCCCCCCCCTCTTAGTGCTCTTGATCCTAACAATTGGTATCAGAGCGGGGTTAACTCTCTAACGGATTAAAACCCAAGAGAGATGGCATATGCCGGAAACCAAGAGGGCCATTCTATTACACATCCACCCATGTTCAGTGGGACGGACTACACCTATTGGAAGACCCGAATGAGGATCTTTCTTATTTCTATGGATTTTGAACTTTGGAATCTTGTCGAAAATGGATTTTCGAAGTCTTCTCTTCCAATGCTCGATTGGAATGAATTGGTGAAGAAGGCTTTCGCTCTTAATGCAAAGGCTATGAATGCCTTATTTTGTGTACTTGATAAAAACGAGTTTAACCGTGTTTCAACTTGTGAAACCGCATTTGATATTTGGCACACACTCGAAGTGACTCACGAAGGCACAAGTAGAGTGAAAGAGTCAAAAATCAATCTTCTGTTACATTCTTTCAAACTTTTCCGGATAAAACCGAGTGAAACCATTGGCGACATGTTTACCCGTTTCACGGATGTCGTCAATGGTCTAAAAGGACTCGGAAAGAGTTTTTCGGATTTTGAGCTCGTAAATAAGATTCTAAGATCCCTTCCTAATAGTTGGGATCCTAAAGTCACTGCTATTCAAGAGGCAAAAGATCTAAGCAACTTCTCTCTTGAAGAACTAATCGGGTCATTAATGACCTACGAGATGACTTGTAAAGCTCATGAAGAGCAAGAAGACATCCTTCCAAAGAACAGGAAGGATATGGCACTTAAAACTTCAGAAGGCCACTTGAGAGAAAACTCAAGTGATGAGAACTGTGATGATGACTTGGCACTTTTAATAAAAAAATTTAAAAAATTCATTAAAAGAAACAAGTTTAAGAATGACGCAAAAAATAAACTTGAACCCAAGAAGGACCAAGTTATTTGCTATGAATGCAAAAAGCCGGGACATTACAAGAGTGATTGTCCCCAAGCCAAAAAGAGAACATCAAAGAAGAAGGCGCTCAAAGCAACGTGGGATGACTCGAGCGCGTCCGAAGAAGAGGAGTCCAACACCGAGCAAGTTGCTCATTACGCCTTAATGGCCATCGAAGATGAGGTAACAAATTTAATAGATGCAGATTTATCATTTGATGAATTATTAAATGTCTTCCATGACTTATTTGATGAATGCAAGATTATTAATAGAAAATACAAATTGCTAAAAAAGGAGCATGATAGTCTTACTTGTAATTTTGATAAGTTAAAAACTGAATATCATGATAGTTTAAGTTCATGCATCAAATACCATGATCTAGAAACTCTCCAAAAGGAAAACTTGCTACTTAAGGACACCTTGAAGAAATTCGAGGTTGGTAGCAAGTCATTGAACATGATCCTTGCAAACAAGGGTCACGTTCCCAAAAGAAGTGGAATTGGATTTGTGAGAAGTCCTCACCAAAATCCAACCACCTTCATAAAAGGCCCCATCTTACATATTCGACACCAAAACAAATGCAACTTTTGTTACAAATTTGGACACAAGACGTATTATTGTCCATTCAAGAAAATTAGTCCAAACAAATTGATTTGGGTTCCTAAAGGAACCATGATAAATTCTATGCAACATGATAGACAATGTAGATCTATTTGTGAGGCACCCAAAAGCAAATGTATACCTAAAAATCATCCTTTCCTGTAAAAACATAAAAAAAAAAAAGCTGGAAATAATATTCTGCTCCTTGGATTCTCGATATTCATGACCCAAGATCCAAAAAGGAACTCGCAATGCTCTCTAGCCTAAATAACAGATGGAGATTATAAATTTAAAATCACAAATGCGATTTAGATACAATCCTATTTGACTTTTCAAAATTAGAAACGTATGATTCTCAATTCACATATCCTTTGGATTTTCGAACTCATCAACTTCATCCGTTCTTAACTTTCGAATCCAACTCTGTATTATGAACTGACTAAGTCTGTCATGAACTTGCAAGGCTTACCAACTTGAACAAACTGTCACAAACATGTGTATGACATTGAGAGTATGCACGTTAAAAGATCTATCTTGATCGTGCAAAAGTTCTTGTCTTAAAATGAAAACTCTTACGTAATTACGTAAGTAAAGTTGATTGCTCTGAATGAAAATTCTTCTCAAGTCAAAAACTCTCAAATCAGATTACACTGCGATCAGAACAAGTGCTCACCGCCTGCAAGCGGTGGCACCGCCCCAGTTGGAGGTAGCACCTCCAGCTATCACGTGTTGCAAGCGGTTGCACCGCTCCAACCAGAGGTGCAACCGCCCGCAACTCTGCCCTTTTTAACCCAAGCTAGGGCCGGCGGTGAAACCGACCCCAACTCACTCCTTCCCTTCTCTACTCTTCCAAGCCTCCTCCATCCCCATTTCTCCCCTCATAGCATCCCAAATACCCCTCATTTCGGAGCAAAACATCAACAATCCTTCCCTCTCTTGAAGATCTCACTAAGGTATTCTCTAAGAATCCCTTAAACTCTGTTTTTTGATTCATTTACTCTTGCTCATCACTATTCTTCTAAACAGCAGTAGTTATGGGATCTAGAAGATCCTCAAGGGACAAAGGAAAGAGGAGATTAGTAGAAGATTTTGATCTCACCCTTTTCGATTCAAAATACCATGCTGAAAAATTTTCCTCTTTCGAACTTAGGAGTGTCAATAAGGGAAAATATGTAGATTTAAATGAACTAAGAGACTTAGAGACAATCCAATGATTTGCAAACTTAGATCTACTTCCTATTTTGCAAATTAATGAACCCATCTATCCAAGACTTATTAGATTGTTTTACAATAACATACAAATAGATGAAGAAGAAAGAATGTCTACCTATCTTTTAGGACAACACATCTCAATTACGGATAAATTCATTTGCGACATGATAGGCATTCCCATGAAAAGTAGAGGACTTTACTTTAGAGGATCATGGGATGATGAAACTGTTGGAACAACATATGTTGAAGCCTTAGGAACAATTTTTGCCAATCCCAACTTAGCATTTGTTCCTAAAAGTTGTGAACATCTACTATCTCTAAACACTAAGGTACTTCATCATATCCTAACTAGCATCATTCTCCCTAAACAATTCCATCATGATGAAGTAAGCCAATTAGAATTAGGAACTATGTATTTGATCATGAAAGGACATGACATCTGTCTTGGTTATCTTATCCAACAAAACATGTTAGAACTATCTAAGAAAGACATGATGCTCTCATATGGTGGTATAATCACTAAAATAATGAAAGCCTACGATATTCTAATACCACCGGAAGAAGAAGTAATAAAAGTAGATAGATTTAGCATAATAAATAAAAATCTACTTCACCGATTAAGATGTTTTTATAGAAACGGTAACTGGGTTAGAATGCCAAGAAGAACCGATCCCCCTCAACCTGAACCAGAACCGGAAACACCAGTCTTTAGGGGTACCCAATCTCCTCTGATCTGTCCCTTTGAGGAAACATATCCATTTGAGCAAACTCATACATCATCTGTCGAAGATATTGGGATTCGGATGGACCGATTCGAACAAAGACAAGAACGGCTTGAACATCGACAAGATCAAATCCTATCTGAGCTGCAGCAAATTCATCGACAATTTGACTCTTTGTTTAGGCACTTTAATTTTCCACCTCATGAATGAGCTTGTATGAACACAATCATCTGTTGTTATTGTAAACTCCTTATGTTACTCGCCATGATGAGCTTTGCCTTGATCCTTGATATGGTTACCTGATATATTTTGAGCATATGCAGAGTTGTAAACATCTATCGTTGTTTATCTCGGATTTTACATTGAAACTAAATGTTTTGAAAACCTTGTGCCTTGATTTCCATGATAAATATAGTTTGAAAAAGTGATATACCAATGCAGTTGATAAGTCATTGCCATGATATTAATACTAAACATCAACTAGCTGACATTTTTACAAAACCTCTAAGTGAAGAACAATTTGATTTCATAAGAAGAGAATTAGGAATGTTGATGTGTCCGAATAGATAAACTAGTTAAAATTATTTTTCGGACTTTATTGAATGATCAAATCACTTGATTGCCATTACATGCCTAAATAACATGTTGGAAATTATGTGTTGAATACAAAAATGTTGTCTTCATGATTGTATTTGAAAATCTGTAGCATAATCTTGTCCGAATGCATGAAAGAGTTCATTTCATTTTCGGATTCGCTTAACAGTTGGAATGCTAAAAATCAAATTTTTTCATACACTCTTATGAAAAATATTTTTTCTAAAATGGATTTGATGAAATGATTCCTGCTTATGAATTCCATCTTGAAATATGGATGATAGTATTTTTACTTGCAAAAAGCTGTTACAAACACATATCTTGACTCGAAGTAAACTCACAAATAGTTGGAATCACAAATGGCTTTCCTCCTTCATGCACAAAGGATTATAACAAAATAAAAAAAAGGGAAGAAGTATTCAAAGCAATCTACGTATCATGCTTTTCTTTATATGCTTGATAATTTGTCTATTTGTTCTCCTAGTATCACAACTACCATGCTTTTTGTTGATGACAAAGGGGGAGAAATATATAAATTGATGCTATAAACACTGATGCTATAAACACTGATGCTATGATTATGCCATGCTTGCATCACCAAGAGATATATAAACAGATGCCATGCATTAATTTGCATTATGCCTTGAGTTGATATCTTACCATGTGAAGAAATGCAAC
This sequence comes from Musa acuminata AAA Group, assembly GCF_036884655.1. Lineage (NCBI taxonomy): Eukaryota > Viridiplantae > Streptophyta > Magnoliopsida > Zingiberales > Musaceae > Musa > Musa acuminata. The sequence continues at coordinate 11,822,502 of NC_088329.1, read as the reverse complement.
ACTTGCTAAAATATTTGAAATGTGTACATCATGTAATGATATCAAAATCTTACTTCACAGCTTTACATGTTGATATCTTACAATATGATGAATTGCTATAATTACCATCATTCAAAATTGTTATATAAAATTTGAAAATGAATGTCAAGCCTTGACATCATCTTCAGAGAGATACATCATGATGGGAATCATGATGGGAGTATTGATAAGTTCAAATGATTTAACTTATCAATATGTCTCTTGAATTCTTAGGTCTTGAATTCAATAATGACTTATCTCAAGTATGGCATATAGATACGGGGAGTTAAGGTTAACTCCATTATCAATTGATTGTCATCATCAAAAAGGGGGAGATTATTGAATCTCGGATTTTGATGATGAAGTCAATTGTCATTTGTTATCTAATCTATATGTTGAGATAAGTGTGCATGATTAACTATGATGAAAGTGAGACATGCAGCAGGAGTTGCGCCGGAGTCAAGACAATGATCACGTTGGGAGTTCGAGAGTTCAACGGAAGTTCGGACAGTCGTCGGAGGTTCTGCGGGAACAAATCCGAGAAGTCCATAAGCTTGCCAAAGAAGCTCGTCGGAACTCGCCAAGTGAATCGTCGCAAGTCCAGGAGTTTGCCGGAAGTCCGCAGGAGCATCACCGAGGGTGCATCGGATGATCGACGGAAGTTCGCCGGAAGAAGCGATTGACGCACCGGAGCAAGTTGCAGTAAATGTCTTAGGAAAAATCATAGTTAGCACATTGATTAAGTTGGAAATGGGAGGTGATCCTATTAACTTAATCTTGGGGCAATTAGGCCCTTGAAAAACCCAAATTGGGCCGAATGGATCAACCCATTCGGACCCTGATTTCTGCCAGGCGGTTGAACCGCCCAGGCAGGAGGTTGCACCACCTGGGCTAAGTCTCCGAGCGAGACTGGGCGGTGCAACCGCCCCAGCCAGGAGGTGGCACCGCCTGGGCTCAGTCTCCGAGCGAGACTGGGCGGTAAAACCTCCCCTGACAGGAGGTGGCACCGCCTGGGCTCGGTCTTCGAGCACTGGCTGAGCGGTGCAACCGCCTCAGTCAGGAGGTTGCACCGCCTAAGCTCGGTATTCGAGCTTTGGCAGGAGGTGCAACCGCCCCTAACAGGAGGTGGCACCGTCTAGAGGCTCAGTCTTCGAGCTCTGCCAGGTGGTGCAACCGCTCCAGTCAGGAGGTGCAACCGCCTGATCCCGGAATTCCGGGAATTGACAGTTTTGAGCTCCAAATTTGAACTGGGTTGGGGCCTATAAATACCCCACCCATTCAGCACTGAAAGGAAAAAACTAACACCGAAATCTTGATCCTTTTCTGTGATTCTTAGAGCTCAAAATTGTTGTAAAGGCCAAAAGTTCTTCTCCCTCTGTTCTTCCAAGTTCTGAGTTGTAAAGAGAGGAGAGAAAATTCTATAAGGGTTGTCTCCTAAGCCCTTACATCGTTAGATTTGAATCAAATGTGTGTATTATTGAAAAACCAAACCATAACATAACTATGATTGCATTAAAACAAAATAATGTTTACACCATCAACCTTGATGAACTGAGTAATGAAATGTGCTTCTCCGCTTTAAATGATGATGCTTGGCTTTGACATAGGAGACTAGGCCATGCAAGCATGAAACTAATATCTAAGATCTCATCTAGAGAATTAGTGCGAGGAATTCCAAATATAAAGTTTATTAAGGACAAAGTATGTGATGCATGTCAACTAGGTAAACAAATAAAAACTAGTTTCAAACCAAAAACTCAAATTAGCACCACTAGACCATTACAATTGATTCATTTGGACTTATTTGGACCAATTGACACAACAAGTCTAGGAGGAAGCAAATATGCGTTTGTAATTGTGGATGACTATACTAGATACACTTGGACCTATTTCTTAGCTCACAAAAGTGATTGTTTCAAGTGTTTCTCTAAATTTTATAAACTCACTCAAAACGAAAAAGGTTTCATGATTTCATCAATTCGGAGTGATCACGGTGGCGAATTTCAAAACCGTGACTTTCAAAATTTTTGTGAAGTTAATGGATACAATCACAACTTCTCCACTCTGAGGAATCCCCAACAAAATGGAGTAGTTGAAAGAAAAAATAGAAACCTACAAGAAATGGCAAGAACGATATTAAATGAACATAGTCTACCCAAGTATTTTTGGGCCGAAGCCGTAAATATGGCTTGCTACATCATGAATAGGGTCCTAATAAGACCATCCCTATCAAAAACTCCCTATGAATTATGGAATAACAAAAAACTAAATATTTCCTATTTTAAAGTTTTCGGTTGCAAATGCTTTATTTTGAATGAAAGGGATGCCTTAGGAAAATTTGATGCTAAATCCGATGAAGGCATCTTTCTTGGTTACTCTTCTGTTTCTAAGACTTTTCGGGTTTTTAACAAAAGAACCTTAGTAATAGAAGAGTCTATTCATGTAGTTTTTAATGAAATTTCTAATTTAAAGAAAAATGATTTTGAGATGATCTTGGTTTTGATAATTTGAATTTAAATGAACCCCCTCCTCAAAATAGCAACTTGGATGCACCTTCTTCCGAAATTTCCTTACCCAAGGAATGAAAGTATATAGATTCTCATCCAAAGGAGCTAATTATAGGAGATACATCAAAAGGGGTTCAAACTCATTCCTCTTTCAAGAATTTTTGTGCTAACGCCGCCTTCCTTTCTCAAATCGTACCTAAATGCATTGACGAGGTCATAAAAGATGATTTTTGGGTTATTGCAATGCAAGAGGAATTAAATCAATTTGAGAGGAATAAGGTATGGAATCTTACTCCTAGACCTAGTGACCATTTAGTCATTGGTACTAAATGGGTCTTTAGAAACAAGTAAGACGAAAATGGTATCATAGTTAGAAACAAGGCTAGATTAGTGGCCAAAGGTTTCAACCAAGAAGAAGGTATCGATTACGAAGAAACCTTCGCTCCCGTGGCTCGATTAGAAGCCATAAGGATGCTCCTTGCCTATGCTAGTAGTAATAATTTTAAATTATTTCAAATGGATGTCAAAAGTGCTTTCTTGAATGGTTTTTCCAAAGAAGTATATGTCGAACAACCTCCTGGATTTGAAAATTCTGATCATGTATTCAAATTGACTAAGGCTCTCTATGGCTTGAAACAAGCTCCTAGAGCTTGGTATGAAAGGCTTAGTTCCTTTCTTATTTTAAATAATTTTACCAAAGGCAAGGTTGATACTACATTGTTTATCAAATATTTTGAAAATAATTTTCTTATTGTGCAAATTTATGTTGACGATATTATTTTTGGCTCTTCGGATAAATCATTATGTGAATCATTTGCCAAATGTATGAGTCATGAATTTGAAATGAGTTTAATGGGTGAATTAACTTTCTTTTTGGGATTACAAATCAAACAACTTAGTGATGGTATATTTCTTAACCAATCTAAATATACATTAGAATTGTTAAAACGATTTAACATGGATAATTCAAAAGCAATAAACACCCCTATGAGTACTTCTACTAAGTTAGATATGGATGAAAATAGTAAAAATTTCGATCAAAAAACATATAGGGGAATGATAGGTAGTCTACTCTACCTCACCGCGACTAGACCGGATATTATGTTTAGTGTAGGACTTTGCGCTAGGTTTCAATCTAATCCTAAATTATCTCATCTTACGAGTGTTAAAAGAATATTTAGGTATCTTAAAGGAACTCCAAATTTAGGATTGTGGTATCCAAAATCTGAAAAATTCGATTTAATAGCTTATGCAGATGCCGATTTTGGCGGATGCAGGATAGATAGAAAAAGTACATCCGGAACATGCCAATTTTTAGGACATGCACTTGTTTCTACGGCAGAAGCCGAATACATTACTGCAAGTGCATGCTGTGCACAAGTTGTTTGGATGAAAAATACATTAGAAGACTATGGAATTCACTTCAAAAACGTTCCCATAAAATGTGATAATACTAGTGCCATATGTCTTACTAAAAATCCAATTCAGCACTCTAGAACTAAGCACATCGACGTTAGGCATCATTTCATACGCGATTATGTCCTTAACAATAATGTTGTTCTAGAATTCATTGACAAAAAGCATCAATTAGCAGATATATTTACAAAAGCTTTGAATGAAGACCAATTTGAATTCATTAGAAGGGAATTAGGTATGTTAAATTGTCCCTAAGAATAAACTTGTTTGAATGGAGTTTCCGTAAAGTTTTTCATCCTCTCTCCGTTCCTCGGTGGATTTGATCCTTCTCTTTCGATTCTAAATAACATGTTAAATTACCTTATCCTATCTTGAGTCAAACACCGCTGGTCAAGATTAATGATTTTATGATATTTTGTGAATCTCGAAATTGATTTTGATGGCTTGATTATGAGTTTCAAGTTGACGATTTGAATTTGAATGAGTTTGTATTCGAATTATGATCTTGACTTATTGGAGTTACTACTTGAAATTTTTTTTTAATCACCATCTCTTCTTTGTACACCTACAATTTTTGTTATTTATAGAAAGAAGAGATTTGATAAAATGGATGAATGCTGAATTTTCCTTTAAGATGAACTCTACGTAAATATTTTAGCATACTTAATTTTGAATGATGAATTTTTGTATGATCAATGCTGAATTCCTGATGTTATAATCACAAATTATGTGCTTCAAATCTTATTCCCTTTTTGTTGATGACAAAGGGGGAGAAGTGATGACTAAGTGATGACTTATACCATTTTGATAGCATGACTTATATGAATTGCAAAAGCTTGTGTGATACGAATGTCTTATATGCCTAGCAAAATCTTTGAGAATATCGCAAGATTGATTGATCATATTGAAAGCATGCCTTACATCTATATCATGAAATTCATGTTGAAAATCTTTATCTCCTGTCGTAGTAAAAATTGCCCTTATCATTCGACTTAAAAATGATTTTCATCGAAGTTTCGTATTTACTTATGCTTAATGAGAATAACGATAAGTTCAACGATTAGAACTTATCAGTTTATGCTTGAATTCAATGGGATGGAATTCAAGTGTTTTTATATTCTCATAATATGGCATATAGATAGGGGGAGTTATGTTTAACTCCGTCATCAATTGATTGTCATCATCAAAAAGGGGGAGATTGTTGAATCTCGAATTTTGATGATAAAATCAATTGATGGGTTAATTGATCTAATCCATATTATTGAGTTAAGTGTGCAGGATTAACTACGATAACCAGAAAACATAAAGTAAGAATACTGGAGTCAAGTTCGATGGACGTTTAAGAGTCCGAAGAATCGTCGAAGTTGCTGCCGGAACCAACCGAGAAGAAATCGGAAACCTGTCGAAAGTTCGCCGAAGAGATCGTTGGAGGTTCGCGGAGATCACCGAGAAGACTCGGCTACTCGTTGAAGTCGTCACAAGATCGGGAGCTTGCTGGGAGTCCGTCGGAAGAAATCCGAAGGCATATCGGAAGTCCGCCGGAAGTTCGTCAGAAAGCTCACCGGAACAAGACTCGAAGTTCGCGGTTGAAAACTTGCTTGGGATGCTTTTAGTTATGTAGTTCACATGTAATTAGGATTAAGATTAAAAGATAATCCTATATCCTGGTTAGGGGCCAACTGGCCCCAAAATTAGACTTAGTTTGGGCTAAATTTAAAGCCCAACCAATGAACCAAAGGGTCTGGCGGTGGCACCGCCAGACTGGGCGGTTGCACCGCCCAGCACCCGAGAGCCAGGCGGTGCCACCACCTGGCTGAGCGGTGGCACCACCCAGCACCCGAGAGCCAAGCGGTGGCACCGCTTGGCTGGGCGGTGGCATTGCTAGTCCACTGTTAGTGTCAGACACTGACAGGCGGTGGCACCGCCGGCATCGGGAACCAAAGAGAATTCAAATTTTGGAGCCCAAATTTGAATCCTCTTGAGGCCTATAAATACCCCTCAAATCTCAGCTGAGATTACAACTTTTTGAGAAGCAATTGATTGAGAGAAAGGTCTTAGAAAAGTCTTAGCAAGTCTTGTTTTTAATTTGCTAGAGTGTTCACCTCCTTCTTTCTTGCTGAAAATTTGTAAGAGTGTGAACTGCTTGTAAAGAGTTGTAAGAGGGGTATTTGCCCTTCCCCTTCAAGAGATTTGCTAGTGGAAGGTGGGAGCCTCATCGAAGAGGGCCTCGCAAGTGGATGTAGGTCATTTGACCGAACCACTTTAAAATCGGCGTGATCTCTGGTTTGCATTTCATTATTGCTATTTACATTACTGCAAACCTTCTTACGTGCTTTATTTCCTCATTACCTTTGCTGCACAACTTTACGAATACACTTTCAAGTTAAGCACTTTCGAGTTCGTTTTTTATCGTACGAAAGATTTGTCAAAACCGACGTTTTAATCCGTTGCACTAATTCACCCCCCCCCCTCTTAGTGCCGCTCCGATCCTAACAGTAAGGATACAAATGTAAAGTTTTGAAATTGTGCATATTTTAATTTGAAAACATAATGATGCACAAATAAGATTGATACTTACCTTTGTCATGATTTAAAAGTTGATGTAAAGGGTCTTCCTTTCTTTTTGCCAATGACAAAGGGGGAGAAAGAGATGCTAATATGCTATCTTGAATTGATGTAAAGGGTCATCTCAAAGAGAAATTAGCTAGCTTACACAAGTCAAGAAAATGCAAAAACTTGCTTACCTTATGTTAGGAACATTTTTCTGAGCTTTTGAATAATGTTTATTGAGTCTGTTTAGTCCAATTATTTATTGAGTCGGTTTGATTCAGTTAGAGTCAAGTAGAGGTTTATTTAATATTTATTTATTATTAGAGTTCAAGTCATAATGGACTCTGGGTGGAACTCTATAAATAGGGATGTAACTGCTTCTTTTCAGTAATCTATGAAATATACTATTCTGTCTTTTGACAAACCCTAGGAGGTCGATCCCCTCGAAGTGATCAAGGAGGGCCGATCCCCTCGAAGTGATCAAGGACGATCAAGGAGGCCGATCCCCTTGAAGTGATCATTATCATCTTCATTTCTCCCCTTTCTTCGACGATAAGACTTTAGGGTCTTATCATTTGGTATCAGAGCGACGATCCTTGGCGTTCTTTCTGCAGTATTGTCGTAGCTATCCTAAAAAAAAAAAAAGGAAAAGGGAAAGAAAGAAAGAAAGAAAAAGAAAGAAAGAGAGAAGAAGAAGCAGCAACCGCAGCCACGCACCCCTACTTCCGGCCAGCCCACCCATGGCCCGTCGCTGCTCTCCGGCCAGCAACCGACTCTGCCCCACTTCCGGCAGAGTCCACTGCCGCCTCCCACCCGAGCCACCACCGCTGCCAAGAGACGACGCTGCCAGTGTCCCACTCCGCCGCAGCCTTGCTCCTCTTCTCCACCGCCATTGCAGGGCAACTCCTTCTCCACCACCGCCGCTGTTTCCCGACCGATCAATCACCGCCGCCCGCCTCCCAGCCGCAACCCTAGCCGTGCCCCCCTGGCTCGGGCGAGAACGACCGCCGCCGCTCCCCCTTGCTCTACATCTTTTATAACCGAAATAGGGCAATCACGGGCAACTCACATCTGCTGCCCTTGTTTCCAGCCATCGCCGTCGCCTCAAGCGCCGTCGCCATCGCCTTCCAGCCGTTGCTCCCCCGTGCGACGACCATCGCTCGCCTCCCAACCATTGCTCCTGCTCGCTTCCCAGCTGCTGCTTCCCCTTGCTCTGCATCCGTGGTGACTGAAACAGGGTAGTTACCACCGTCGCAGTCGCGGGTCCCCTTGCTGCCGCAGTCGCGGATCCCCTTGCTGCTGCGAACGCAGGTTACCACCACCATCGCCACTGCTGCCCAGCCAGCGATGACGCCGCTCGTCGCCCAGCCTGCCACGACCCTCGCTGCCTCCTTCTCCACCGCCACCGCTGCGCTCCGGCCAGCAACGACTACTGTTGCCAGCCACCGCAGCCTTCACCTCAACCCCCTCGATCTGCACCGTTGCTGCAGCCCCCTTGGTCTGCATCGTTGCTGCAGCCGCCGGTTGCCACCACTGCAGCCTCAACCCCGGCCGCTTCAATGCCACCTCCCTCTTGTTCTGCCTCCGCTGCTGCAGTTGTTGGTTGCCATCGTCGCAGCCTCAACACGGCTGCTCGGCGATTACTTCCTTGGGTCACAATAGTCGCAACCGTCGCCTTTCAGCCTTGGTGCTCTCATCTCACGTAGTGACACAAACACAGGGCAGCTACTCTTCCTCCAACACAGCGACCACAGCACTACCCTTGGCGTCCACCTCCTCAGCAACTTCGCATCGACAGTGTTGATGCCCTTGACCGACACCAAAAACAGAAGTTGAGATTACAGATTTGTAGTCTTACGCAATGGCCACTGATAACTCGGTGAAAGAACAAATGGAAGCATTGGAAATCAGAATTGAGAATCGACTGCAAGAAACACTTAATGATTTCAAAAAGAGCCTACTGGAGAGTCTTAGCAAATTTCAACAAAATGGGAGCTCAAGTTCTACGTTGCACAAATCTAAAAATATAGGGCCCCAAGATTGTGACACAAATTACTCACACATGAAGATGGAATTTTCGAGATGGAAAGATGGAGATCCGACTAATTAGATCTCTGAGGTAGAAAATTTTTTCTGTTTTCACAGAACCCCAAAAGAATCCAAGGTAGAAGTGGCCTCAATCCAGCTCGAGGGAGATGCACTCCAATGGTACGATTGGTATGAAACTTTCCACGGAGTTCCTTCGTGGGAGCAGTTCAAAAGAGGACTTCTTGTTCGCTTTGGCCCATCCGAATATGAGAATGTTGATTGCCAGCTTGCCAAAATTCGTCAAACTTCTACAGTGTTAGAATATCAGAGTAGGTTTGAAAATTTGTCAAATCAAGTTAGAGATTGGTCAGACCGACAACTTCTGGATACATTTATTGAAGGGCTTATTCCAGAGATCTAGTGTGAAGTTAAGGCTCGTCAACCCCGCACTATGATAGCTGCAATCTCATTTGCAAATCTACATGAGAAAAAAATTGGCAAGGAAAGATCAGCAAGGGATTTGTACTATGATGAAAAATGGAGTATGGAGCACTAATGTAAACAAGGGCAACTTCTGATGATTGAGCCAATTAGAGAGGAACCGGAAGTAAAAGAGTTGGACTCCGATCATAAAGGTATGAAAACTATTGAAGATATTGAAGCCATCACACATACAATGCATGCATTGGCTGGCTACACTAACCCACAAACTATGAAAATCGGAGGAACTTTGAAGCATCAACCTGTCACTATTTTGATTGATACAGATAGCACTAATAATTTTATGGACAGGAAAGTTGCAGCCCAATTAGCCCACCACATTGAAGGCTATGATATATTCGAAGCTGATGGACATATTTTAACTTATGATAGTAAAAGCCAGGAATTTCTTGCAACGATTACTACACTGAAAGATCGACCTATTGCTTACACTGTCAAAAAGTGGAGACCATACTTGATGAACGGGTTGTGATGCATTGCAGATAGCCTATGACTGAAGTGCTAAAAGACAAGCTCCATAAGATTGATGCTGCTCAGCCTTGAGGACAAGGCTGATTTGAAGAGGGAGGAACTGTTAGGAACCTTTTTCTGAGCTTTTGAATAATGTTTATTGAGTCTGTTTAGTCCAATTATTTATTGAGTCGGTTTGATTCAGTTAGAGTCAAGTAGAGGTTTATTTAATATTTATTTATTATTAGAGTTCAAGTCATAATGGACTTTAGGTGGAACTCTATAAATAGGGATATAACTACTTTTTTTCAGTAATCTATGAAAAATACTATTATGTCTTTTGACAAACCCTAGGAGGCCGATTCCCTCGAAGTGATCAAGGAGGGCCGATCCCCTCGAAGTGATCAAGGAGGGCCAATCCCCTCGAAGCGATCAAAGAGGCTGATCCCCTCGAAGTGATCATTATCATCCCCATTTCTCCCCTTTCTTCGACGATAAGACTTTAGGGTCTTATCATTTGGTATCAGAGAGACGATAAGACTTTAGGGTCTTATCACCTTCTTGCACATCTAAAGAGAAGATGCAAATGTAACACTTGTCAAATTATTTGCTTGCCTCATGTAAAACATTGTCTCTTGCTAGTTTGACATTTTGCTAAAGAAGCAAACATGACACTTCTCAAAAGAGAAGAAAGAACTTGCTATCTTGAACATCACAAGCTTGCCTATCTTAAGAAACAAAAATTACAAAAGTGCTATCTTGCCTATCTCAAGAAGCAAAACTTGCAACTTGCACATTGCAATAGGAAGCAAGAATCATGAGCTTACACAAGAAAGCTATCTTGCATTTGCTTTTAAAATTTTTGCTAGCTTTATTTAGCAAAACTTGCATATTGTAAAAATTGTAAGCTTATAGCCTAAAGAGAAGCAAACAGTTGCTAAACTTGTACATCTTTAATTGCTAGATTGCATGATGATAAAATTTGATACTATGTTTATTATGCAATGATTTGAACTTTTTATCTCTAAACACATAAGAGTTGGAACTTCTCTCTTTTGTTGATGACAAAGGGGGAGAAGTATGATGACATGACATGTTATGTATAAGTTTATGATGACATGTTGCTTAAAGTTTTGAATCCAAGAGTTTCTATCAATAAGCCAAATTGATAGGGGGAGTTTGTTTAAACTCCGGGAGTTAAGGTTAACTCCGTCATCAAGTGGTTGTCATCATCAAAAAGGGGGAGATTGTTGAATCTTGTATTTTGATGATGAAACCACTTGATATGTGTTTATGATTTAATCTGCATTTTGAGTGACGCAGGATACTTCGATTAGGATGAGACAATTAAAGCAGGAAAATCATATTGCGCCGAAGGAACATGTCAGAAGATTAGACGTCGAGCCGGTGGATCGATCAACGTATCGATAGAAGGCTTCGGGCCGTGGATTCGGGCATCGGGCCAAGAAGAGCGGAGATTGTGCCAAGGCTATCAGAGTTGTGGAGTCAACTGGCCAATTGGGCAATAGGCCACAAGAGATGATGATGTGCCAAAGAATCGGACGAAACGTCGAGGGACCAATGACATGCCGGACAACTTGATTAATTGCTTAGGATTAATTGTCTTGATCAAAGTTTTGTTTTAAGTGTGCAAGATTAACTACGATAGCTTGAAGACATAAAAGCAAGTCTACCAGAGTCAAGTTCGATGGGTGTTCGAGAGTCCACCGAAAGTCCGAAGATTCGTCGGAAGTGCTGTCGGAACCAACCGAGAAGAAATCGAGGACTTGCCGAAGTTTTTGGATGTCCACCGAAGAGATCGCCGGAGGTTTACGGAGATCACTGAGAAGGTTTGGCTACTTGCCAAAGACTCACTGAACTCGCCACAAGATCGGGAGCTTGCTGGGAGTCCACCGGAAGAAATCCGAGGGTGTATCGGAAGTCGGCCAGAAGATCGCCGGAAAGCTCACCGGAAGGAAACTCGACGTTGTCGTTTAAAAACCTGCTTAGGACTATGTCTTAATTTTATAGTTTGCATGTAATTAGGATTAGGATTAAGAGTTAATCCTATAACCTGGTCAGGGGCCAACTAGGCCCTAATATGAACTGGTTTGGGCCAAATTTGGAGCACAACCAGTGACCTGTAAGGACGGGCGGTGGCACTGCCAGATTGGATGGTGGCACCAGCCAAAACCCGAAGGATCGGGCGGTGGTACCGCCGGACTGGGCGGTGGCACCGCCCAACACCCGAAAGGTCGGGCGGTCAATGTGACATTGATAGGCAGTGGCACTGCCACCGACAGGCGGTGGCACCGCCAGCTCCGAGAACCCAAAGAAATTCAAAATTTGGAGCCTAAATTTGAAACCTCTTGGGGTCTATAAATACCCCTCAATTCTCAGCAAAGAATATAACCTTTGAGAAGTTAGAGATTGAGATAAAGACTTAGCAAAGTCTTTAGCAAGTCTTATTTTTAATAGCTTAAGTGTTCACCTCTCTCTTTCTCTTTGAAAATCTGTATGAACCACTTGTAAATGGTTGTAAGAGAGGTATTTGTCCTTCTCCTTCAAAGTGATTTGCTAGTGGAAGTTGGGAGCCTCATCGAATAAGGCTTCGTAAATGGATGTAGGTCATTTGACCGAACCACTCAAATTACGATGTTCCTTGAATGTGTGAGTGTTTAACTTTCTAAAATATTTATTTACTTAGCAGCAAACTTTCGGTTTTCATCTCCTTCCTTTACTCGAGCTATTTTTACTAAGTCATCCTTCGTCGGTTTGGCTACTTGCCAAAGACTCACTGAACTCGCCACAAGATCGGGAGCTTGCTGGGAGTCCACCGGAAGAAATCCGAGGGTGTATCGGAAGTCGGCCAGAAGATCGCCGGAAAGCTCACCGGAAGGAAACTCGACGTTGTCGTTTAAAAACCTGCTTAGGACTATGTCTTAATTTTATAGTTTGCATGTAATTAGGATTAGGATTAAGAGTTAATCCTATAACCTGGTCAGGGGCCAACTAGGCCCTAATATGAACTGGTTTGGGCCAAATTTGGAGCACAACCAGTGACCTGTAAGGACGGGCGGTGGCACTGCCAGATTGGATGGTGGCACCAGCCAAAACCCGAAGGATCGGGCGGTGGTACCGCCGGACTGGGCGGTGGCACCGCCCAACACCCGAAAGGTCGGGCGGTCAATGTGACATTGATAGGCAGTGGCACTGCCACCGACAGGCGGTGGCACCGCCAGCTCCGAGAACCCAAAGAAATTCAAAATTTGGAGCCTAAATTTGAAACCTCTTGGGGTCTATAAATACCCCTCAATTCTCAGCAAAGAATATAACCTTTGAGAAGTTAGAGATTGAGATAAAGACTTAGCAAAGTCTTTAGCAAGTCTTATTTTTAATAGCTTAAGTGTTCACCTCTCTCTTTCTCTTTGAAAATCTGTATGAACCACTTGTAAATGGTTGTAAGAGAGGTATTTGTCCTTCTCCTTCAAAGTGATTTGCTAGTGGAAGTTGGGAGCCTCATCGAATAAGGCTTCGTAAATGGATGTAGGTCATTTGACCGAACCACTCAAATTACGATGTTCCTTGAATGTGTGAGTGTTTAACTTTCTAAAATATTTATTTACTTAGCAGCAAACTTTCGGTTTTCATCTCCTTCCTTTACTCGAGCTATTTTTACTAAGTCATCCTTCGTCGGTTTGGCTACTTGCCAAAGACTCACTGAACTCGCCACAAGATCGGGAGCTTGCTGGGAGTCCACCGGAAGAAATCCGAGGGTGTATCGGAAGTCGGCCAGAAGATCGCCGGAAAGCTCACCGGAAGGAAACTCGACGTTGTCGTTTAAAAACCTGCTTAGGACTATGTCTTAATTTTATAGTTTGCATGTAATTAGGATTAGGATTAAGAGTTAATCCTATAACCTGGTCAGGGGCCAACTAGGCCCTAATATGAACTGGTTTGGGCCAAATTTGGAGCACAACCAGTGACCTGTAAGGACGGGCGGTGGCACTGCCAGATTGGATGGTGGCACCAGCCAAAACCCGAAGGATCGGGCGGTGGTACCGCCGGACTGGGCGGTGGCACCGCCCAACACCCGAAAGGTCGGGCGGTCAATGTGACATTGATAGGCAGTGGCACTGCCACCGACAGGCGGTGGCACCGCCAGCTCCGAGAACCCAAAGAAATTCAAAATTTGGAGCCTAAATTTGAAACCTCTTGGGGTCTATAAATACCCCTCAATTCTCAGCAAAGAATATAACCTTTGAGAAGTTAGAGATTGAGATAAAGACTTAGCAAAGTCTTTAGCAAGTCTTATTTTTAATAGCTTAAGTGTTCACCTCTCTCTTTCTCTTTGAAAATCTGTATGAACCACTTGTAAATGGTTGTAAGAGAGGTATTTGTCCTTCTCCTTCAAAGTGATTTGCTAGTGGAAGTTGGGAGCCTCATCGAATAAGGCTTCGTAAATGGATGTAGGTCATTTGACCGAACCACTCAAATTACGATGTTCCTTGAATGTGTGAGTGTTTAACTTTCTAAAATATTTATTTACTTAGCAGCAAACTTTCGGTTTTCATCTCCTTCCTTTACTCGAGCTATTTTTACTAAGTCATCCTTCGTCGAATCGAAATCTCTACACATTTACAAAATCGATTTCAAACTTACAAGTTTCAATCCACTGCACCAATTCCCCGCCCCCCCCCCCCCCCCCACCCCCCCTCTCTTAGTGCCGCTCCGATCCTAACACGTCAATCGCTTCTTTCGGCGAGCTTCCGGCGTACTTCTGGTGAACATCCGACGAACTCTCGGCAATGCTCCGGCGGACTCTTGGCAAGCTCCTAGACTTCACGACGATCCTCTTGGCGAGTTCCGATGAGCTTCTATGGCAAGCTCCTGGACTTCTCGGTTGGTTCCCATAGAACTTCTGACGAACGTCCGAACTTCCGACGAACTCTCGAACTCCCAACGTGATCTTGATCTTGACTCCGGCATAACACCTACTGCATTTCTTACTGCCATCGTAGTTAATCTTGTACACTTTTCTCAACATATAGATTAGATCAACAAATGACAATTGACTTCATCATCAAAATCCGAGATTCAACAAGAAACGCTGCTGCAATCTTGTGTAAACTCCTCTCAAAAGTTCTAAGTGTTAGAATAGTTTGAGAGAGGAGCAAGTAGGGGTGTAAGGGTTATCTCCTAAACCTGGTAAAAGGATAATCGAGTTGTAAAAGGTAGTTGGTCTTCGCCTATTGAAGGAAGAAAGATAGTGGATGCCGGTGGTCTCAACGGAAAAGGAATCGGCGGAGTGGATGTAGGTCACGACGATGAACCAATATAAAAATCTAGTTTGCATTTCTTTTGAGCATTTTACTTTTATAGCAAATTGTCTCTCCTCTTTATTGTGCTTTTATTATGCCTACACTTGTATACGCTTTCAAGCTATCTTTCCGAACTCGATTTTCAATGTATAAAAGAATTTTCTGAAACCGACGTTATTTTACCGCTGCACTAATTCACCCCCCCACCCCCCTGATAGGATTAAGAGGTCGGCATTAAGAAGGGGTGTGAATTAGCACAGCGGAAAAATCACGTCTTTAAAAACTTTCATACGATAAAATCGGTTTACGTTGAAAACGATTTCGGAAATTGAACTTAAAAGCGTATGGAAGCATAGTGACTAAGTAAAGTAGTTTACAGTATGTAAATGGCAACAATAGAAATGCAAACCAAATTTTAGAGTGGTTTAGTCAGCGTGACCTACATCCACTTTCGGCTTCCTCCTCCGACGAGGTCACCGGCGTCCACTAGAGGTCTTCCTTCAATAGGCGAAGACCAACCACCTTTTACAACCTTCTTCTTCTTTTCACGGGTTTAGGAGACAACCCTTGCAAGCACTCACACTCCTCTTACAGAATTCTAAACTTAGAGTAGAGGAGGAAACTTCTAAAGAGATTGCAGTAGCGTTTTCTCACTTTTGAATACTTTGTGCTTGTGTGCTTTTGTTGGGAAATCTTTGGGGTGATATCAAATGCACAGTGGAAGAACAAGAAAATAAAATCCCCGATTCCCAAAGAGATGTTCATCGTCGTGCGAAGATTGGTGCACAAAATCCGCGAAACTGAAAAATCACGTATAGAGTAGATTATGTTACCTAGGGAGATCGTATATCCCTGTTTCCTTGCAGATCTTTAGGAGAGGATGAAGGAGGTTAAGCGTCCTCCTCTCTAACGGTGATCCGCACAGCAGGGCTATGACGATGCTCCTCAAAACTCCAAGCCTGCTCTGAGGTGGAGAGAGGAAAGGAGAATAGGAGAGGCAAGCAAAGGCTCTAGCCTATGAGGCTCTGAATCCCTCCTATTTATAGAGGTCCCCTGTCAAACCCTAATGGATCCTCCCCTAGTGGGTATTGGATCTGCATCCAATAACCCAAGCCTTTTAGATTAGTGGATCTCTATCCAATAATCTCTCATGGGCTCTTATTGGATCTCGTCTATGGGATCCAATAATTCAGGGGCTTATTGGATATCTAATAAGATAAGGGCTCCGTCGGATATCTCATATCCGAACCTCTACTTATCGCAATGCCTACCATATGTGTGTGACCCTCTAGGCCCAATATCGAGCTGGCCATGAGTCATACCTATCAGAACTCCTTCTAACTCAGTGAATTATTATCTCTGTAATAATTCACTCGACTCATCAACTACGGACGTACTAGGCCACTACGCCGTAGTCCCCAGACGATACAAGGGAATCTAATCCATTGGACCTGTCTATCCTCAGTTACCGTGTACCTATAGTCCCCTCATCCATCTAATATCCCAGAGACTGTATATCGAGCATGGTGTTGTCAGACCCATACGGTTTCTACTCGAGTCTCGCTCTAATCGGATTCTCCCGGAGAACACTTTTTCTCTCAACCCGAATGACCCTGGCCAAGGATTTGTTTGAGCAAGAACACATAGGATATTCCTCTCATGACGCCGAGAGTGGATGATCCTCTATCGACACTCAATAGCCCTCGTAAGGTCGACTACCACTCCCAATGACCAGTTGTACTAGATCTGGGACAGCCAAACCTATAAGTTTGATATCAAAGAGTGGAGCACTCATACAGGACATCCTTGGTGTCTCAAGTCTAAGGACCAGATATACCACTAGGACTACAGAATCGCTGTCTGATAATAAGGCATCATCAACCATCCAGCATTCCGTAAGCGGATCAATCAGTGAACCCATTCTCCAATGAGCACCTATACTATATCCTTAGTGCCCCTACATGAGCAGCTATGAGACCAGCTACATCCATCATATGGATAGGTATATAGCACATCAGTCTGTCCGGTTATCACGATGTCCCTCTCGAGTAACCTATGACTGGGATTATTTAGGATATATGTTTAAAGGTAAATCGATCTCATTTTCGTGATCTCATCACGATCTGATTCCCATTGCACAAGTCCAAGGACATCACAATATATATGTGCATATATGCAATAGTTATAAAGTAATATATGCCAAAATATAATAAGCAAAAAGATTCTGTATCAAGTCACACGTGCCATCACTCATATGATTGGCTTGCTGGGTACCTATGACTAGCAATCTCCCACTTGACCTAAAGCCAATCACCTATGTGTCTGATCCTCATCAGACCCTTGTGACGCTCAAAGACAATCTGAGACAACAGCTTTGTCAGTGGATCTGCAATGTTATCTTCGGATGGAACTCTTTCCACTACTACATCTCCTCGGGTTACGATCTCTCTGATAAGGTGGAACCTCCTCAGAACATGCTTAGATTTCTGATGAGACCTAGGTTCCTTCGCTTGAGCAATTGCCCCGTTGTTGTCGCAATATAAGGAGATCGGCTCCTCACTACCCGACACGACTCCCAAATCTGTGATGAACTTCTTCAACTAGACTCCCTCCTTTGCTGCATCTGATGCAGCAATGTACTCCGCCTCTGTGGTCGAGTCAGTAGTAGTATCTTGCTTGGAACTCTTCCAGCACACTGCTCCTTCATTCAAGGTGTACACATACCCTGAATTTGACTTGCTATCATCGACATCAGATTGAAAACTTGAGTTCGTGTAGCCTTCAACCTTAAAGCTATTACCTTTATATACTAGTAAAAATTCCTTAGTCCCTCTCAAGTACTTAAGGATACACTTTACTGCTTTCCAGTGCTCCAAGCCTAGATCCGCTTGGTTCTCCACCTCATTCTTATACTCTCTGAATTTCTCAAAGGCCTCGGACTTGTACTTCATTAAGTACACATATTCATACCTTGAGAAATCATCAGTAAAGGTAATGAAGTAGGAGTAACCACCAATGGCATGAGTTGACATAGGTCCACATACATCACTATGTATGAGTTCCAACAGCTTAGTGGCTCTCTCTCCAGTTCCACTAAATGGAGAGTTGGTCAGTTTTCCACGAAAGTAAGGCTCACAAGTTACATATGACACATAGTCGAATGGATCTAGATATCCATCATTTAGCAACTTTTGAATCATTCTTTCATGGATGTGACCTAGCCTACAATGTCACAGGTATGCACTGTTCATCTCATTTTATTTCTTCTTGGACACATTAACATTCATGATATGTGGAGTAGTATCTAACATAAATAAACCATTATGCAATGTTCCTTTCATGATGATCTTATCATCTAATAATATCGAACAACCATTGTTCTCAAAAACTAATTTATATCCACTAACTGTCAAACATGAAATGGAGATAATGTTTTTGATAATAAAAGGAACCAAATAACACGCATCTAATGCAATAAAAGCTCCACCAGGAAGATGTAGGGTGACCTTGCTAACAACTACTACAACAACTTTTGCTCCATTACCCATCTTGAGGTCCATCTCGCCTCTCTCTAGTCTCCTAAGCCTTGCTAGAACCTGCAACGAATTGCATATATGATAAGCACTACCGGTATCCAATACTCATGTGTTATCATAAGAGTCTAACAAATGGAGACTAATCATGAATGTACTGGAAGCTTCATCAAGCTTTTGTTTCACCCTTTCTGCAAGGTACTCTTTGTAGTTCCTCTTCCAGTGCCCATCTTTGCCATAGTGGAAGCACTGGCCTTTGTCCTTTACTAGGTCTTTCTTAGCAACCTTTGCTTTACTTGGTCTACCCTTACCCTTTCCCTTCTTAAGGGACCTTTCTGCTTTCCTTTTCTTTCTGGTCTCACCAATGTAGAGAACTGGCTTCTCTTTCTTAATAGTACTCTCTACCTCCCTCACCAGTGTAGGGACTGAAGCACAATGTCCACACACAAGTTATCCTCTAGGACCATTCCTAGACCTATGAGTTTCTCTATCCACTCAATCATCTTTAGGACATGGTTCTGAACCGGTGTCCCCTCAATCATCCTAGTGCGGAAGAGGCTCTTGGATATCTCATATCGCTGAGTCCTTCCCTGTTCCTCAAACAATTTTCGGACATATAGGAGAATGGATCTGGCATCCATCTTTTCATGTTGTCTCTGTAACTCAGGAGTCATGGAGCCCAACATATAGCATTGAGCAAGAGTGGAGTCATCAATGTACTTCTCATAGCGAGCGATCTCATCCTCGCTTACCCCTTCTTCGGGCGTAGGCATCACTGTATCAAGGACGTACACGATTTTCTCCGCCATGAGAACAATTCTCAAGTTACGGAGCCAATCCGTATAATTTGGACCAGTGAGGCGGTTGACATCAAGTATGCCACGTAAGGGATTTGAAAGCGACATTTTCTGAAAATAAAGATGCAGCAGAAATGAATAACATGCAGATTTTGCAAGAAATAAACTATCAAGATATAGACTTCTATCTTAATATGCTCCCACTATTTTACTAACGAGTCACGCGACACCCTCAGCACGTGAAATGGAAGTCTCCGACAGACTTCTAATGGGGATCAGGATCCAATCAGCGTCTTAGTGTAACCTCGAGGGACTCGACCAATCACACTAAGCCTAAAAGGTAGGCAACTCTTATCGATCACAACTCCTTGTGATTCCCGTCCTGTTCGGCCTCCGAATCATTATGGTCTCGAGGGACTCGACCAACCATGATGCTCGGTTAAGTCAATACCTTCGTTACAAGATGAGTCTGATTTGATGATATACCCTCGAGGGACTCAACCAAGCATACCATATCCTCAGGTCACCGGTGACATCTCTATGTCGTAAGCAAGATAACGAATCGTGATATAGGTGAGTCTCGAGGGACTCGACCAACTCAACCTATATCGGAAATCGGTTCCTACTTATAACGATAGAAGGCCACGTGGGTCAATCTAATTGCCTCATGTTTACCGACTTAATATTATCGAGAGAGATATTTCTATGATTTGGTCTCCTAATATGACATGTCACACATATACATATTTAATATATATCTACATCGTATGCAAATATATATACATATCTAGTATGTGTATAAGAAATCACACCAGATGATCATGGACCACAACCTAATGTGATTAGGCCCGAACCAGTAGGCCTAATCACTCACATCAAGATCTATGTGTGCAACGGTGCATCTTCATGCCCTGTGATCGTCCATCTCGTCCTCGTCGGTTTCGTCAACATCTCGATGCATCTTCATGCATCGCGATCGTCCGTCTCGTGGGTCCCGCTATCGCATCCACGCTCCCGCTGCGCCTCCTCATATGATTACAACTTAATCATAGGAACACAGGCCCAACAATAAACAAGAAATATAATGGAGGCTCGTAGACCCCAAGAATAATAATTACAAATACACACATCACACGGTCCATGATCATTCGTCCACACATCATACATCACATGTATAAATAATCATCATCATGTAGGACTACTAGATAATGATAAAAAATAATAATCAACTAAACTTTTTAATTAATTAGTATTTTATGAAATCAGGGATATATAGGGAATTTTTGAATTTATAGGGGTATTTTCATAATTTGTACAAAAAATAGAAACTGGAATTTCTCAAATTCACAAGGGCAAAACTATCTTTTTTGCCCAAAACCCTAAGCCACCCTGCCGACGGCGGTAGGTGCAATAGGGCCGAGGCACCGCCCCTGCAAGTGGGCGCCCCCGTGGGTAGCGTTGCCCCCGCGGGCGAGCGCCCCTATGGGTGCCACCCCATCCACGGGCGCTTCTGCCCGCGAGGCAGCGCCCGCAAGTGGTGTTGCTTCACCGGGGTTTTGCCTACAGGAGGAGCGGCCACAGGCGCCGCTACCCTACGGCGCGTCACGCCGCGTGAGCAGCGGCTGCAAGCGCCATTGCCCTACTACCTCTGCCCGCTGGCTGCTAGCCCCGCTGGCCGCAAGCCTGCTGCAGGCATAGCGCTTGCGCATGCACTGATGCTGTGTTGCTTGGTTATGATTGCCGCTGCAGGTGGCTACAGGCACGTAGATCGAGGGCAGCAACTGTTGCTGCCCTTCCTTGTTTTTGCGTCAACGATTTTGATGTTAAAATTCTTCCTAAACACAACACACGCAGTTCAAAACCAATCATTCGCACGAACAACGTGGCTTTGATACCACTATTGGGAAATCTTGGGGGCGACATCAGATGCGCAGCGGAAGAACAAGAAAACAAAATCTCCGATTCCCAAAGAGATGTTCGTCGTCGTGCGAAGATTGGTGCGCAAAATCCGCGAAACTGAAAAACTGCATATAGAGTAGATTGTGTTACTTAGGGAGATCGTATATCCCTATTTCCTTGCGACGACACCCCTCAAAACTCTAAGCCTACTCTGAGGTGGAGAGGGGGAAGGAGAATAGGCGAGGCAAGCAAAGGCTCTAGCCTATGAGGCTCTGAATCCCTCATATTTATAGAGGTCCCTTGTCAAACCCTAATGGATCCTCCCCTAGTGGGTATTGGATCTGCATCCAATAACCCAAGCCTTTTAGATTAGTGGATCTTTATCCAATAATCTCTCATGGGCTCTTATTGGATCTCGTCCATGGGATCTCGTCGGATATCTCATATCTGAACCTCTACTCATCGCAATGCCTACCATATGTGTGTGACCCTCTAGGCCCAATATCGAGCTGGCCGTGAGTCATACCTATCAGAACTCCTTCTAACTTAGTGAATTATTATCTCTGTAACAATTCACTCGACTCATCGACTACGGACGTACTAGGCCACTACGCCATAGTCCCCAGATGATACAAGGGAATCCAATCCATTGGACATGTCTATCCTCAGTTACCGTGTACCAATAGTCCCTCATCCATCTAATATCCCAGAGACCGTATATTGAGCATGGTGCTGTCAGACCCATACAGTTTATACTCGAGTCTCGCTCTAATCGGATTCTCCTAGAGAATTCTTTTTCTCTCAACCCGAATGACCCTGGCCAGGGATTTATCTGAGCAAGAACACATGGGATATTCCTCTCATGACGCCGAGAGTGATGATCCTCTATCGACACTCAATAGCCCTCGTAAGGTCGACTACCACTCCCAATGACCAGCTGTACTAGATCTGAGACAGCCAAACCTATAAGTCTGGTATCAAAGAGTGGAGCACTCATACAGGACATCCTTGGTGTCTCAAGTCTAAGGACCAGATATACCACTAGGACTACGGAATCACTGTTTGACAATAAGGCATCATCAACCATCCAGCATTCCGTAAGCGGATCAATCAGTGAACTTATTCTCCAATGAGCACCTGTATTGTATCCCTAGTGTCCCTACACGAGCAGCTATGAGACCAACTGTATCCATCATATGGATGGGTATACAGCACACCAGTTTGTCCGGTTATCACGACGTCCCTCTCGAGTAACCTATGACTGGGATTATTTAGGATATGTGTTTAAAGGTGAATCGATCTCATTTTCGTGATCTCATCACAATCTGATTCCCATTGCACAAGTCCAAGGACATCACAATATATATGTGCATATATACATTAGTTATAAAGTGATATATGCCAAAATATAATAAGCAAAAAGATTCTGTATCAAGTCACACGTGCCATCACTCACGTGATTGGCTTGCTAGGCACCTATGACTAGCAGCTTTAACCAGGGATGAGAGGGGTATTTATAAGCTTCAAGTTGATTCAAACTTGGAGCCTAAAAATATCTCATCCTGGGTTTCCCGAGCATGGGCGGTACCACCGCCTACGTTGGGCGGTACCACCGCTAGTGTCAGTCTAACACTAACACTGCACTGGGCGGTACCACCGCCTAGTCTGGCAGTACCATTGCCTGGGATACTATGCTGGGCGGTACCATCGCCCAAACTGGCGGTACTACCGCCTAGCACCCTACCAGAGGCGGTACAACCACCCAGACTAGCGGTACCACCACCTAACACAGTCTCGAAGACTATGCCATGATGGTGCCACTTCTTGGGGCATTGTTTGGGCCTCTTATTGGGCCCAACACAATCCTTACATGGGCCTAGCTGGCCCCTAATTGGGTTGGCCCAAATCCAAACCCAATTACGTGCTAACTATGAAATCTAAGACATAATCTGAGCAAGATAAGTCTGGTTTCTTCCGGCGAGCTTCCGGCAAACTTCTGACGATCTCTCGGCAATTTTTGGGTGGACTCCCGGCAAGCTCCTAGACTTCATGATGTCTTGGCGAGTCCGACGAGTTTCTCTGGCAAACTCCGAGACTTCTCAACTCGTTCCACTAGAACTTCCGACAAACGTGGACTTCCGATGAACTCTCGAACTCCCAACGAAGTCGCATCCTTGACTCCAGGACATTATTTTGCTTCATGCCTTGCTATCGTAGTTAATTCTGCACATGTAAAACATACTTCGATCTAGACAATTAATACTAAGCAATAATCATATTATCCGGTATTTCATTGGTCCCTCGACGCTTCGTCCGATTCTTCGGCACATCGTCCTCTCTTGTGGCTTATTGGCCAATCGGCCTATTGACTCTACAACTCCGATATCCTTGGCGCAATATCTACTCTTCTTGGCCCAATGCCCGAATCCATGGCCTAAAGCCTTCTGTCGATACGTCGACCGATCCTCCGGCTCGACATCCAATCTTCTGACATGTTTTCCTCCGACCCAACATGATTTTTCCTAATTTAATTGTCTTATCCTGATCGAAGCATCTTGCATCACTCAAAACGCAGATTAAAACATAAACACTTATCAATTGGTTTCATCATCAAAATATGAGATTCAACAATCTTCCCCTTTTTGATGATGACAACCAATTGATGACGGAGTTAATCTTAACTCCCAGAGTTTAAACAAACTCCCTCTATTAATATACTGTATTGATAGAGACTCTTGGATTCAAAAATCCAAGCAAACATGTCATGATAAAATCATACATAACATCAACATACTTCTCCCCCTTTGTCATCAATAAAAAGGAGAAGTTCCAACTATCAAGTGTTTGCGAAGTACAAGTTCAAATCATTGTATATTAAACATAATTTTTAATTCTTATCATCATGCAATTTGTAGCTAGCAAATTTAAGGATATGCAAGTTGGCATATTTGCGTTAGCAATTCTTTCTCCATGTAATTTGTAAGCTAGCAAACTTAGTAAGTTTTACATAATTTTGGAACATGCAAGCTAGCAAATTTTATACATATGAAAATTGGCAGAATTTTTGCACCTTTTGAGATGAGCAAGCCTTTTGCTTCTTCTTGAAGTATGCAAGCTAGCAAAATTTACTCCCCCTATATCATTGACAAAAAGAAGGAAAGACCCTTTACATCAATTTTCAAATTATGACAAAGGTAAGGTAATCAAGTCGTGAATATCAAAACAATTTTTCATCATGAATATTTCATCATTGCATGCATCAAAATAATATCATGAGTGTTTCATACATTCATATCATCACATGAAGAATATAACTTGATGATGAAATATACTTCATAAATTCAAAGAATTTTACATAATAAAATTCAAGTCATAAACCTTAAAAGATGTCATGAGAGAACACATAAATGATCTTGATTTATGTATAATATCTCTCAATTCATTATGAATCATAAAAATTATAATTTCGAAAAATCATGATTTATTTCGACAAAAAGATTATCGATTCATGCATTTGAATAAATATTTTTAAATCATCACTTCAACTCATCATGCATAATTTCAACATGTAAAATCATTAAACATGATACAATCATTTATTTTCCAAACATTCATCATTATTTTCAACTCATTCAATTTATTAAATTAACATAATATCATGAGTATTTCATGATTTCATACAATCACATGAAGGGATAACAAGAAAAATTGGTGATGAGCTATACAAATCATGAAGACAAATTGTGAATATTAAGAGACATATTATGATTCTTTTTAGATAACTCAAATAGTGAAAAAAATGAATTATAGTAAACAATCTTGATTTATAAAAAGAATACCCAAGTTATAATTCCGAGAAAACAAGATAAAGCTCATTTAAATTTAAATCATAAAAAATCGATAAAGTAGAGAAATTTTTCAAGGAGAAAGCTTTCCTCTTTTTAGTTTGTTTCATACAAGCATGTCTTTGTCCTTTTTATGCCAAATAAAAACATACCATAAAAATCGATAATACATCAATCGCAAAAATCATCATGCATAATTTTAAAATATAAATGTATTAAGCACGATCTCAAATTACATTATTTCATCAAGCATGATTTCATATTTTCAATCAGAATCATTTTGCTTGTTTATCATAAAATATGCATTTTTCTTTTTAGGTGAATCTAACTTTTCAAGCTTAGTTTTCGATACAAAATCCATGCATTATCATTAAGCATGATATCAAACTTCTTAATATTTTCATTAAGACATTAAGCATGGTTTCAATCAAAATCGGAAATCATCAAGATACACATTATTTCTTCTTGAAAAACATTCATAGGATCATCATTAGATTTAAATCTAACATTTTATTCCATTGACATAAAACATGTAATTTTCATTATCATTTTCAAAATTACTAGCATGATCATAATTTTTGGATTTTCATTTTTAAACATGCAATTTTCAAGATAAATAATTATTCTAAAATAAATAAAAATAAATAAATGCATCATGAAAAGCATCATATAATTTCGAAATAAATTAGGGGGATTTTGATTACCTCATTGTTGAAAGTCGTTAAGGCGTAGTTTGCCTCATTGCCTTTGTTGACTTTCTCCTCGCTTCGGAGGAGCTCGATTCATCTAAGATTGCATTCTTCTTTTTGTATTCAAAGCAAGTAGTTGCATTCTTTTTAAGTTTATTTTTGTTCTTTAATTCTTGTTTCATGAACCTTTTAAATTTCATTGTGATGAGTTCAAGTTCACTATCACTTGAGCTTATGCTCGAGTGGTCTTCGAATGTTCTAAGTCCGAAATCCTTCCTGTTCTTTGGAAGGTGGTTCTCGAGTTCTTCACGTGCATTGCACGTCATTTCATAGGTTATCAAAGACCTTATTAGTTCTTCGAGAGGGAAATAGTTCAAATCTTTTGATTCTTGTATTGTCGTTACTTTCGAATTCTAATTTTTAGATAGAGATCTTAAAATCTTGTTAACGAGTTCAAAATTCGAAAAGCTTTTACCAAGAGCTTTTAAACCATTAACGACATCCATAAAACGGGTGTACATATCAAAAATGGTTTCGCTTGGTTTCATATGAAAAAGTTCAAAATCATGCATTAAAAGGTTAATCTTAGAATCTTTAACTCTATTCGTGCCTTCGTGTGTGATTTTGAGAATATGCCAAATATTGAAGGTCGTTTCGCACATAGAAACCCGATTAAATTCATTTTTGTCTAAAGCGCAAAATAAGGCATTCATAGCCTTTGCATTTAGAGAAAACGTCTTCTTCTCCAAATCATTCCAATTGTTCATTAGAAGATAAGACATTTCAAATCCGTTTTTTACTATGTGCCATAAATCGAGATTCAATGAAAGCAAGAAAACTCTAATTTGAGATTTCCAATAAGTGTAGTCCGTCCCATTAAAAAAGGGAGGACGAATGAGAGAGTGACCCTCTTGAAAGCCGAAAAGAGACATTTCTATTTGGGTGTTAAACCAAATGAAAAAATGAGGCTCTGATACCAATTGTTAGGATCAAGAGGTCAGCACTAAGAGGGGGGGTGAATTAGTGCAGTGGAAAAATCACGTCTTCAAAAACTTTCTAACGATAAAATTTGTTTACGTTGAAAACAATTTCGGAAACTTAACTTAAAAGCGTATGGAAGCGTAGTGACTAAGTAAAGTAGTTTACAATATGTAAATGGTAATAATAGAAATGCAAACCAGATTTTAGAGTGGTTCGGTCAGCATGACCTACATCCACTTTCGACTGCCTCCTCCGACGAGGTCACCGACATCCACTAGAGGTCTTCCTTCAATAGGTGAAGACCAGCCACCTTTTACACCCCTCTTCTCATTTTCACGGGTTTAGGAGATAACCCTTACAAGCACTCACACTCCTCTTACAAAATTCTAAACTTAGAGTGGAGGAGGGAATTTCTAAAGAGATTGCAGCAGCGTTTTCTCACTTTTGAATACTTTGTGCTTGTGTGCTTTTACCAGGGATGAGAGGGGTATTTATAGGTTTCAAGTTGATTCAAATTTGGAGCCTAAAAATATCTCATCCCAGGTTTCCCGAGCATAGGTAGTACCACCGCCTACGTTGGGCAGTACCACTACTAGTGTCAGTCTGACACTGACATTGTACTGGGCGGTACCACTGCCCGGTCTGGCAGTACCACCACCTGAGATGCTATGCTAGCGGTACCACCGCCTGGCACCCTACCACTGCCCAGACTCGCGGTACCACCGCCTGACACAGTCTTGAAGACTGTGTCATGACGGTGCCACTTCTTGGGGTATTGTTTAGGCCTCTTATTGGGCCCAACATAGTCCTTACATGGGCCTAGCTGGCCCCTAATTGGGTTGGCCCAAATCCAAACTCAATTACATGCTAACTACAAAATTTGACATAATCTGAGCAAGATAAGTCTGGTTTCTTCCAGCGAGCTTCTGGCGATCTTCCGACGAACTTCCGACGATCTCTCGGTAATGTTCTAGTGGACTCCTGGTAAGCTCCTGGACTTTACGATGTTCTTCTTAGTGAGTTCCAATGAGCTTCTTGTTAGAACCCTTGCAGATTCTAAACTTGGGGTTGATCTCTTTAGGGGATCGGCCTCCTTGGAACTCTATAGGGGTTCCTCCCTCCAAGTTGCTGCTCAAAGGCTGCAGAAAAGATTCATCTATTGCTTATCAAAAGAGAAGGAATACATGGCTATTTATAGGGCTTCTAAACCCTAACTCCTAATAGGACTCCTACTTAAGACTCTTACTTCTAACCAACTCCTAATAGGACTCCTAGTCAAGACTCCTATTCCCTTACAACTCCTAATTCTTCTCTAAGAAAACACCTCCTACATGTATGCCCCTCTCAATTAGGACTCTCCTAGCTAGAGTCCTAACAGAATGTCCCTCTCAATTAGGACTCTCCTATCTAGAGTCCTAACAGTTTTACATGGATGTCCCTCTCAATTAGGACTCTCCTAGCTAGAGTCCTAACAGTTTTACATGAATGTCCCTCTTAATTAGGACTCTCCAAGCTAGAGTCCTAACAGACCCGCCCTCTTCAAATCAGCCTTGTCCTCGAGGCTGATGATTCATGAATTCGGGGAATTTGATCTTCAAGTCGTCATAGTTCTCCCAAGTGGCATCTTTTATTGGTAGGTTCGCCCACTGTATTAGAACTTCATTAGTGGGTCGTCGTCGTCGAGTCACGATCCGTCGATCAATAATGGCACTTCGTTGGGTCTGGAGTTCTCTTTGGGTAGTCATATTTGGTGGGTGGCTTTGGGCTGTCTCCAAGCACCTATTTACAACTGTCTCACCGTCGATTTGTGGGTGATATGTCATACTCCTTTTCAATTTAGTACCCTGCATATAGAATAACTTTGTCCAAAATCTACTCGTGAAGATGCAAGTAGAATTTATCATAAGCACAATGCGTCCCTTATAGTGTAATTCTTTTGAGTCCCAATTGTAATGAGTCACGGAGCTTGGTGCTTCCTCCAATTTTTTTATAATCTTACTAGTCTCTGAATCTTCCTGCCATTCCATCTTAATATCCTTAAGAAAGTTGCTTGTCGGAAGTGAAATGGCCGAAACTTCAGCTTGCTCGGGTAGCTGCGAAAGCGCATCTGCAAGAACATTCTCTTTCCCCTTTTTGTAAGTTATTTCATAATCAAATCTAAGAAGTTTTGTTACCCATTTTTGCTGCTCAAGGGATGATATCTTTCGCTCCAAAAAGTACTCGAGGCTTTTATGGTCGGTTTTAATTTGAAATCGTCGACCAATCAAGTAGGGTCTCCACCTCGTTGCTGCGCGCACAATGGCAAGCATCTCCTTATCATATGTTGACTTATTTTGATGGGAGGGAGATAATGCCTTGCTAGTGTATGTGAGTGGTTGACCATCTTGCATGAGAATGGCTCCAATTCCGACTCCAGATGCGTCGGCCTCAATAATGAAGGGTCGGTTGAAATCTGGTAGTGTTAGCATCGGCGTCGTCGTCATGGCTGTCTTAAGTTTGTCGAAGGCAGTGGAGGCTCTGTCCGACCATTGGAAGACATCTTTTTTCAGTAAGGAAGTAACTGGTGCACTAATCTCTCCATAGTTTTTCACAAATTTGCAGTAGTAGCCTGTTAAACCCAGAAAGCCATATAGCAATTTTATTTTTCTCGGGGTCAGCCAGTTTTGCATTGCTCCAATTTTGAAGGGGTCCACCGTCACACCTTCCTCTGATATGATATTCCCAAGATATTTCACCTTTTGTTGAATAAAGTAAAAATTCGTAGTGGCCGTTGTGTGTTCGAAAGGCGATTTTCGGTATGACTTCTTCATACACTCGTATTTGATGATACCCGGATCAAAGGTCCAGCTTTGTAAAGATTTGTGCTCCCTTTCATCTAGCAATTCATCTACTATTGGAATAAAGTATTTGTCCTTGATGATTATGCCATTGAGAGCTCGGTAATCAACACATATTCGCCTTGTTCCGTCCTTCTTGCGTACAAGTAGCACCGGCGAAGAGTAGAGGTTGCAACTTGGCCGAATAACTCCTGTTTCGAGCATCTCTTTTATAATCCTTTCTATTTCATCCTTCTGGAGATGTGGATACTGATATGGCTGAGCATTTGCTGAAGATTTGCCTGGAAGAATCATTATACAATGATCATGCCGACAGGTAAGAGGTAGGTTGCGCGGTTCGTCAAATATATTTGAAAATTCAGCAAGCAAAGGAAGTAGATTTGAATCTTCAAATTCTGTTGGCTCTCCCTTAGTTTGCTGCTCAAGTTGTACCAAAAAGCCGCTGCATGCTTTATGCAAAACATTCTCCATTTGTTGTGTGCAAATCGTTGTTATGTCGCCCCCACGTTTCCCGTGCAATGTCACCTGTTTCTCCTTACTGTAAAAAATAATAAAATTCCAAGAAATATCACCTAATGTCGTCAACCATTTAATTCTGAGCATGGCCTCATGATTGTTAAGAGGGAGAAGGAAGAAATCTGCAATTATCTCTTGGTCCTGCAGCAATAGTTTCTCCTGCAAGCGCCTATGATCACAATTCAAAATCCGTCCGTCGGTGACCTTAACATCAAACCTGCAGTGATTCTCGATAGGTAATGATATCCGAACAGCAAGCTTACTATTTAGGAAGTTAGTAGTACTGCCCGTGTCGATGAGAACAGTGATTGGTTGTTTTTTTAGAAGGCCTCCAATTTTCATCGTTTGCGGGTTTGAGTAGCTAGCTAGTGTATGTACCGTAACTTCGGTCGATTGTGGCTCTTCTTTTGTATCTTCTTCTTCATGTTCAAGGCTCTCTTTTGGATGTTCAATGACCTCTTCTTCTATCGGTTCAATCATAAGAAGTCCCCCTTTACTACAGCGATGCTCACGGCTCCACGACTCGTCACAATGCCAACATAACCCCTTCGCATATCGCTCCCGAAGCTCTTCTCCTGTTAACCTCTTTGGTGCAGGGACTTGGTCGATAGTAGGGGGGGCTGAGGGGTTCAATATTACTGGTTGAGGAGTGACCCTAGTCCTCCGAGCTTCATGGTTCAATTGCTCCTCTTGATGTCGTGCGAAAGAGATGGCTGCCATAAGCGTGTACGGTTGTCGCGCTTTAACTTCTCCTCAGATCTCCGGCTTCAAGCCCTCAATGAAGGTCCTCAATAGCTGTTTTTGAGACCAATCATGATTTTGATTAGATAACCTTTCAAACCTGGTTTGGTACTCCTGAATGGTGGAGGTTTGTCGGATCTTTGCTAGTTGTTCGTCAATATTCTCGTAATCGGTTGGTCTGAAGCGGATCAGCAGTCCTTCTTTGAATTGTTGCCATGAAAGGACTCCATAAGTATGTTCAAACTGTTTAAACTACTGTATAGCATCCCCTTCAAGATGTATAGCTGCAATTTTCACCATAGATGCATCTGCGATTTTGTGGTACCGAAAATATCGCTCCGCGCGTGAGATCCAACCAATCGGGTCTCCTTCTTCCCATCTAGGGAAGTCCACTCTCATGCATCGATAGTTAGGGTTGGTCATAGAGCCTACCCTCCCTTGGAAGTCATCTCTTCGGGCTTGGTGTGATTGGGCAAAGCTCTCTCCTTGATATGATTTCTTCGGGCTTAGTGGTCGGCCCAATCTGAGTTCGGTAAAGAGCGTCCGAATCTTATCCTCCATTCGCGCCTCCAAGGCTTCGAATTTAGCATTGATTGCCTCCTTAGATGCCATAGTATATGGCCCCAAATCAATGATGTTAAGATCTCTTTTTTGCTGTTGGGTTAAAGGCATGTATAGTTTGAGAGAAGTGATGGTCGAAAGTGTTGGTGGATTGGTGGATGTAGGCTGCGGTTTAGGCTTGTTTTGTGGCTGTTTTGGGTGCAGTTTGAGGGTGTGGTTTGGTAGAGTTTTAGGGCTGTGGATGAAAGTTTTGGATCTGTGGTAGATGGTAGCAAAGGTTTGACAGAAATCCATGGAAGTTGCAGCAAGTATGTGCTGTCTTGTAAGAGTAGCTCCGAGACTTCTCGGCTAGTTCCGCCAGAACTTCTGACGAATGTTCAAACTTCCAACGAACTCTCGAACTCCCAACGAAGTCGCGTTCTTGACTCTGGAACTTCTTTGCTTCATGCCTTGCTATCGTAGTTAATCCTACATATGTAAAACACACTTTAATCTAGACAATTAATACTAAGCATTAATCATATTGTCCGGCATGTCATTGGTCCCTCGATGCTTCGTCCTATTCTTTGACGCATCGTCCTCTCTTGCGGCCTATTGCCCAATCGGCAAGTTGACTCTGTAACTCTGATATCCTTAGAACAATATCTGCTCTTCTTGGCCCAATGCCCGAATCCATAGCCCGAAGCCTTCTGTCGATACGTCGACTGATCCTCCAGCTCGATGTCCAATCTTCTAACATGTTTTCCTCTAGCCCAACATGATTTTTCCTGCTTTAATTGTCTCATCCTGATCGAAGCATCCTGCGTCACTCAAAATGCAGATTAAAACATAAATACTTATCAATTGGTTTCATTATCAAAATATGAGATTCAACACCCGCCCCCCCCACCTAATGCCGACTCGTACCTAACAGTTAGTATCAAAGCCTCATTTTTCTCATTTGGTTTAACACCCAAAGAGAAATTGCTTTGTTCGGCTTTCAAGAGGGACTTTCTCTCATTCGTCCTCCCTTGTTTAATGGGATGGACTACACATATTGGAAAACTCGAATGAGAGTTTTCTTGCTTTCGTTGGATTTGAACTTATGGAATATTGTCGAAAGCAGTTTTTAAAGGTCTTCTCTTCCAATAAACCATTGGAATGATTTCGAGAAGAAGACTTTTTCCTTAAATACTAGAGCTATGAACCCTCTATTTTGTGCTTTAGATAAAACTGAGTTTAATCGGGTTTCTACTTGCGAAACGGCTTTCGAAATATGGCACACTCTCGAAATCACACACGAAAGCACGAGTAGAGTAAAAGATTCTAAAGTCAAATCTTTTAATGCATGATTTAAACTATTTCATATGAAACCAAGCGAAACCATTGGAGACATGTACACCCATTTTATGGATGTCGTCAATGGTTTAAAAGCACCTGGTAGAAGTTTTTCAGATTTTGAACTCGTTAACAAGATTTTACGATCACTTTCTAAAAATTGGGATTCGAAAATAACGACAATACAAGAATAAAAAAACTTGAACCATTTACCAACTGAAGAACTTATAGGGTCTTTGATGACCTATAAAATGACGTGTAATGCACATAAAAAACTTGAGAACCACCTTCCAAAGAACAAGAAGGATTTCGAACTTAGAACAATTGAAGACCACTCGAGCATAAGCTCAAGTGATGGTGAACTTGAACTCCTCATGAAATTTAAAAAGTTCATAAAACAACAATTAAAGAACAAAAATAAACTTAAAAAGAGTGGAACTACTTACTATGAACGCAAGAAGAAGTTGCCAAAAATCGAATCGAGCTCCTCCAAAGATAAGGAGAAAATCAACAAAGGCGAGGTGGCAAACTACATCTTAACAGCTTTCGACGATGATCAAAATACCCTTAATTTATTTTAAAATTACTTGATACATTTCATATGTTATTTTTAAATTAGTATATAAAATACAAAAAAAGAAATAAATAAAAGGGGATCATGCTTTTCTTTTTCTAGTAATTTAGAAAATAATAAAAATTACATATGTTGTGATAAAGGAACAACATGTTATACTTAAATCATGCTAGATGTTTTAATAATGTAATGATGATTTGAAATCATGCTTAATGAGTTTATCTTTCAAATTTATGCATGATGATTCTTGCAATTTATGGATTATCGATTTGTATCGTAATGAAAGTTGTTTTTGTGGTTTTAAAAATGATACATATTTTGATTTGGCATAAATGAAAAAGGCATGCTTATATGAAATAATGCAAGTATCATACTTGATGATTTTACATTTAAATTGTGCTTGATGATTTGAAGTAATAATGATTTTTGGATAATTTATGGTTTATTGATCTTGATGATTTCCATGATGAGATTTACTCTTTCGATTTTAAACCATGATGTATGATTTTTATATGAAAAAGACAAAGGCATGCGTGTATGAAATAAATAACTTCAAATGAAATATATATATAAAAAGGAGGAATACATTTTCCATCTTATTGATTTTTCATTAATGAATCCATGTATATTATGCTTTAAGGAATCTCATGGATTATGAAAATGATTTAAATTTAATGGATTTTATCAAAATCATGATCTTGTTTCTCGTGATTTATAACTTGAAATCATTTATGAATCAAGATCTTATTTTTTGAACTCCCATATTTCTTCTTGTCGTCTACTAAAGAGGAAAATTTCCTAAATGAATCATGATTTTTCGGAATTACAATTTTTATGATTCATAATGAATTGAGAGATTTTATATGCTTGAATTAATATCTTGTTCTCCTACAAGATTGAATGTATTTTATCTATATCATGATTTCCTAAGAATTTTTTTTGTTATTTATTTAAGAGGAGATTTGTTAAAATGAATCATGGTTTCTCTTGATTTCTCGGAATTATAACTTGAAATTTCTTTTTATAATTAAGATTTTCTACTATGATTCTTTCTTTTCACTATTTGAGTTATCCAAAAGGAATCATAATATGTCTCTTGATATTCATAATTTGTCTTCATGATTTATATATCTCATCACCAAAATTCTCTTGATATTTTTCATGTGATGATATGAAATTATGCATGAAATACTCATGAATTTATGTTGATGCAAACAAATGAGAAGTTATGATCATGCATGATAGGATGTAATATAATTTGACATTTAGATACTATCATGATTTGAAATGCTATGATTTGTTGCCAAAATGATGTATCATGAATGCGTGAATATCATGTATGATATGCCCATAGTGATTGATTTATTTATGACATGCATGAAGTAAGGATACCATATGCAAAGTTTTGAAATTGTGCATATTATAAATTGAAACCATAATGATGCACAAACATATTGAAATAAGATTAATACTTTATCTTTGTCATGCTTTAAAAATTATTGTAAAGGGAAAAGAACTACAACATTATATTCTTCCATTGTTTTTAACAATGACAAAGAGGGAGATAAAATTTTGCTAGCTTGCACTTTGCAAAGGAAGCAAAAATGGCACTTCTCAAAAGAGAAGAAAGAGCTTGCTATCTTGAACATCATCATCTTACCTATCTCAAGAAGCAAAACTTACAACTTGCACATTGCAATATGAAGCAAGAATCGCTAGCTTACACACTTCAACAAGAAAGCTATATTGCATTTGCTTTCGAAATTTTTGCTAGCTTGTATGTTGTAAACTTGCTATCTTACTACCTTGCATATCTAAAACTTGATAGCTTGCATGATGTAACACTTGCTAAATTTTCTAGCTTACAAATTGCATGATGATAAAACTTGATATTATGTTTTTTATGTAATGATTTGAACTTGTATATCTCAAACGCTTGATAGTTGAACTTCTCCTTTTTGTTGATGACAAAGGGGGAAAAGTATGATGTTATGCATAAGTTTTATGATAACATTTTGCTTGGATTTTTGAATCCAAGAGTTCTATCAATATGGCATATTGATAGGGGAAGTTTGTTTAAACTCTAGGAGTTAAGGTTAACTCCGTCATCAATTGATTGTCATCATCAAAAAGGGAGAGATTGTTGAATTTCAGATTTTGATGATGAAACCAATTGAGAAGTGTTTATGATTTGATATGCTTTTTGAGTGACACTGGATGCTTCGATCAAGGAGAGATAATTAAAGCAGGAAGAATCATGTTGGGCCGGACGAAAACATGTCAGAAGATTGGACGTAACATTGAAGGATCGATCGACGTAGCAACAGAAGGCTTCGGGCCATAGATTCAAGCATCGAGCCAAGAAGAGCAGATATTGCAGTAAGGATATTGGAATTGCAGAGTTCAATTGGCCGATTAGGCAATAGGCAGCAAAAGAGGGCGATGCATCGAAGAATCGGACGAAGCGTCGATGGACCAATGACATGCCGAATGACATGATTCACGCTTAGTAATAATTGTTTAGAACATAGTGTGTTTTTATATGTGCAGGATTAACTATAATAGCAAGGCATAAAGCAAAATGAAGTCCCAGAGTCAAGAACGTGATTTCGTTAGGAGTTCGAGAGTTCGTCGGAAGTCCGGACGTTCGTCGGAAGTTCTGTCGGAACTAACTGAGAAGTCCAAGAGCTTGCCAAAGAATCTCATCGGAACTTAGCGAGAAGATTGTCGTAAAGCCCAGGAGCTTGCCGGGAGTTAGC
This sequence comes from Musa acuminata AAA Group, assembly GCF_036884655.1. Taxonomy (NCBI): domain Eukaryota; kingdom Viridiplantae; phylum Streptophyta; class Magnoliopsida; order Zingiberales; family Musaceae; genus Musa; species Musa acuminata. The sequence goes on along the minus strand of NC_088329.1, from coordinate 11,786,662 downwards.
CGGAACATTGTTGGGAGTTCGTCGGAAGTTTGCTAGAAGATCGTTGGAAGCTCGCTGGACGAGCAATTGACGTACCGAAACTAGAATACTTAGAATATGTCTTAGGAATCGTAGTTAGCACATAATTAGAGTTGGGATTGGGAGATAATCCCATCAACTCTGTTAGGGGCCAATTGGGCCCGAAGTTTGGCTAGTTGGGCCGAATTCATGGCCCAACTAGAATATTGAAAGCCTGGCCAACGGTGGCACTGCTTGGGAGACTCAATCTCCCAAGTGGTATGGGCGGTGGTATCATTGGCAATAAATACTGCCAGCAATAGTACCGCCCCTGTCAGGCGGTGGTACCACCAGAGCTCGATCTCCGAGCTCTATTAGGTGGTGGTACCGCCCGTACCCGGGAAACCCGGGATGAGATGTCTTTAGGCTCCAAATATGAATCAACTTGAAGCCTATAAATACCCCTCTCATCCCTGGTTAAGAAATACAAGACTTGAGAGTAAAAATAGAAAGAAACGCTGCTACAATCTTGTGTGAAATCCTCTCAAAAGTTCTAAGTGTTTGAATAATTTGAGAGAGGAGTAAGTGGGGGTGTAAAGGTTATCTTCTAAACCCGGTAAAAGGAGAATCGAGTTGTAAAAGGTGGTTGGTCTTCGCCTATTGAAGGAAGACCGATAGCGGATGCCGATGGCCTCGACGGAAGAAGAATCGGCAGAGTGGATGTAGGTCATGACGACCGAACCACTATAAAAATATGGTTTGCGTTTCCTTTGAGCACTTTACTTTTATAGCAAACTGCCTCTCCTCTTTACTATGCTTTTATTACACCTACACTCACATACGCTTTCAAGCTATCTTTCCGAAATTGATTTTCAACGTATGAAAGAATTTTTCAAAATCGACATGATTTTACCTCTACACTAATTAAACCCCCCCACCCCCACAAACCCCAACCCCCCCACCCCCCCCCCCCCGCCCCACCCCACCCGCGACTCGTTCCTAATAGATGTCAACCGCCTCATTAGTCTAAATTATACGGATTGGCTCCGCAACTTGAGAATTGTTCTCACAACGGAGAAAAATTACGTACATCATTGATACATTGATGCTACGCCGGAGGAAGGGGCAAGCGAGGATGAGATCACTCACTACATGAAGTACATAGATGACTCCACTCTTGCTCAGTGTTATATGTTGGGCTCCATGACTCCTAAGTTACAAAGATAGCATGAAACAATGGATGTCAGATCCATTCTCCTACATGTTCGCAAACTGTTTAAGGAACAGGGAATGACTCAGTGATATGAGATATCTAAGAACCTCTTCCATGCTATGATGACTGAGGGAACATCAGTTCAGAACCATGTCCTAAAGATGATTGAGTGGATAGAGAAACTCACAGGTATAGGAATGATCCTAGAGGATAATATGTGTGTGGATCTTATGCTTCAATCCCTACCAGATTCATTTTCACAGTTCATAATGAATTTTAATATGAACAAGCTTGAGGTGACTCTCCCGGAGCTCCTCAATATATTGAGGGAGGCAGAGAGCACTATCAAGAAAGAGAAACCAGTTATCTACACTAGTGCGACCAAAAATAAAAGGAAAGTAGAAAAATCCCTTAAGAAGGGAAAGGGCAGACCAGGTAAAGTGAAGGTTGCTAAGAAAGACCCGGCAAAGGACAAAGGCCAGTGCTTCCACTACGGAAAAGATGGGCACTGAAAGAGGAACTACAAAGAGTACCTTATAGAGAGAGCGAAATAGAAGCTTGGAAAAGTTGTATGTACAGTCATGATAAGTCTTCATTTGTAAGATTCTTATGATAACACATGGGTATTGGATACTGGTAATGCTTATCATATTTGCAATTCATTGCAAGTTCTGGCAAGGCCTAGGAGATTGGAGAGAGGCGAGATGGACCTCAAGATGGGCAATGGAGCAAAAGTTGCTACAGTAGCTATTGGCAAGGTTGCCCTACATCTCCCTGGTGGAGCTTTTATTGCATTGGATGCATGTTATTCTATTCCTTCTATTATCAAAAATATTATTTCCATTTCATGTTTGACAATTAGTGTATATAAATTAGTTTTTTAGAACAATGGTTGTTCATATTAGATGATGAGATCATCATGAGAGGAATATTGCATAATGGTTTATTTATGCTAGACACTACTCCACATATCATGAATGTAAATGTGTCTAAGAGGAAACGAGATGAGGTGAATAGTGCATATTTGTGGCATTGTAGGTTAGGTCACATCCATGATAGAATGATTCAAAAGTTGCTAAAGGATGGATATCTAGATCCATTCGACTATGAGTCCTATGCAACTTGCGAGCCTTGCTTTCGAGGAAAACTGACCAACTCTCTATTTAGTGGAATTGGAGAAAGAGCTACTTAGCTATTGGAACTCATACATAGTGATGTATGTCGACCCATGTCAACTCATGTCATTGGTGGTTACTCCTACTTCATTACCTTTATTGATGATTTCTCAAGGTATGGACATGTGTACTTAATGAAGTACAAGTCTGATGCCTTTAAGAAATTCAGAGAGTATAAGAATGAAGTGGAGAACCAAACTAGAAAGAGTATCAAGACTCTTCGATCAGATCGAGGATATGAGTACTTAAGTATAAAGTTTACCAAGTTTCTCAAGGACCATGGGATTTTAGCCCAATGGACACCTCTTTATACACCTCAGCTCAATGGTATATCTGAAAGGAGAAATCATACACTGTTAGACATGGTATGGTCCATGATGAGTTTTGCTAACCTACCCATCTCATTCTGGGGATATGCCCTAGAGACCACAGCTTACCTTCTGAACAGAGTTCCAACTAAATCGGTAGTGTCTATATCATATGAGATATGGAAAGGGAAGAAATCTGATCTTAAGGTTATTAAGATTTGGAGCTGCCCTACTCACGTTAAAAGACACAATCTCGATAAGTTTGAATTAAGGATAGAATGGTGCAAGTTCGTCGGATACCTCAAGAAAACTTGTGGGTATTATTTCTATCATCTCGAGGACTAAAAGGTCTTTATAGCCAAGAGAGCGGTGTTCCTTGAGAAGAAACATATTCTTAGCGGAGATAGTGGGAGCATGATAGAGTTGAGTGAGGTTGGAGAACCTAGCTCAAGCACCACTTTACAACCCGAGTCTATTCAGGTACCTAACACACAAGTTTCAACTTTACGTAGGTCCGGCAGAGTATCACATCCTCTTGAGAGATATGTGGGACATATTGGAGGAGAGAATGTTGAGAATATTGATCCCCAAACCTTTGATGAAGCTATTATGAGTATAGACTCTCGGAAGTGGCAAGAAGCCATAAATTCTGATATAGATTCCATGTACTCCAACAAGGCTTAGAACCTAGTTGATGCGCCTGAGGGTATTATACCCATCGGTTGCAAGTGGATCTTTAAGAAAAAGATCAGAGTAGATGGAAATGTAGAGACCTATAAAGCAAGGCTGGTTGCTAAGGGGTATCGTCAAAGGCACGATATTGGCTATGACGAAACCTTCTCACCTGTAGTCATGCTAAAATCCATCCGAATTTTATTGACTATTGCAGCACACTATGATTATGAGATCTAACAAATGGATATGAAAATCGCATTCCTCAATGGCAACCTCGAGGAGGTGTATATGATACAGCCCGATGGATTCGTGTCCAAGGACTGCCCAGATAAGGTGTGTAGGTTGCTTAGATCCATTTATGGACTAAAACAAGCTTCCCAAAGTTGGAACATAAGATTTGATGAGGTAATCAGATCTTATGACTTTGTTAAGAACGAAGATGAGCCTAGTGTATACAGGAAGGTGAGTGGGAGTGCTATCACCTTCTTTATGTTATATGTGGATGACATCCTGATCATTGGGAATGATGTAGGAATACTATCCATAGTAAAAGCTTGGTTATCTAGATATTTCTCCATGAAGGACTTAGCGAAAGCATCCTATATCTTGGGGGTTCAGATATATAAAGATAGATCTAAGATGATGCTTGGCTTGTCCCAATCCAGGTACATAGATATCATTGTCAAAAGGTTTAGCATGAAAAATTCCAAGAGATGTCTCAAACCGATAAGATATAGGATATCATTTTCTAGGAGTATGTCCCCAAGGACTCCTGAAGAAAGGGTGAACATGGATAGGATACCCTATGCCTTAGTAATAAGCTCTATCATGTATATTATGCTATGTACTAGGCCTAATATAGCACATGCTCTTAGTGTCATGAGCAGGTATCAGGCGGATCCAGGTTTCGAGCACTGGAAAACAGTAAAGTGTATCCTTAAGTACTTGAGAACGACTAAAGATCCTTTACTAGTATATGGAGGTAGTAGCCTTAGGGTTGAAGGCTACACAACTCGAGTTTTCAGTCCGATATCGAATTCGGGGTATGTGTACACCTTGAATAGAGGAGCAGTGTGCTGAAAGAGTTCCAAGCAAGATACTACTACTGACTCAACCACAAAGGTGGAGTACATTGCTGCAGTAGAGGTAGCAAAAGAGGGAGTCTAGATAAAGAAGTTCATCACAGATTTAGGAGTCATGCCAGATAGCGAGAAGCTAATTTTCTTATATTACGACAACTATGAGGCGATTTCTCAAATGAGGGAACCCGGGTCTCATCAAAAGTGTTCTGAGGAGGTTCCAACTTATTGGAGAGATCGTGACCCGAGGAGATGTAGCAGTTGAAAGAGTTCCATCCGAAGATAACATTGCAGATTCCCTAACAAAGCCATTGTCTCATATTATCTTTGAGCGTCACAGGGATCTGATAGAGATCAAACACATAAGTAATTAGCTTTAGGTTAAGTGGGAGATTGCTAGTCATATGTGTTCTGCAAGCCAATCACGTGAGTGATGGCAGGTGTGACTTGACACACAATCTTTTTGCTTATTATATTTTGGCATTTACCACTTTATATTACTTGTTGCATATATATATATATATATATGTCCTTGGATCTGTGTAATGGGAATCAGATCGTGATGAGATCACAATAATGAGACTGATTCGCCTTCAAACACGGTTCCTAAATAATCCCAATCATAGATTTCTCAAGAGGGACATCGATATAACCGAACAGACTGGTGTGTTATATACTCATCCATATAATGGATACAACTAGTCTCATAGCTGCTCGTGTGGAGACACTAGGGATACAATATGTGTGCTCATTGGGGAAAGTTCACTGATTGATCCACTTACGGAATGCTGAATGGTTGATGATGCCTTATTGTCAGACAGCGATTCCGTAGTCCCAGTGGTGTATCTGGTCCTTAGACTTGAGACACCAATGATGTCCTATATGAGTGCTCCACTCTTTGATACCAGACTTATAAGTTTGGATGTCCCAGATCTAGCACAACCGGTCACCGAGAGTGGTAGTCAACCTTACGAGGGCTATTTAGTGTCGATAGAGGATCATCCATTCTCAGTGTCATGAGAGGAATGTCTCATGTATTTTTGTTCAAACAAATCTCTAGCTAGGGTCATTCGGATTGAGAGAGAAAGAGTTCTCCGGGAGAGTCTAATTAAAGCGAGACTCGAGTGGAAACTGTATGGGTCTGATAGTACCATGTCCGATATACGGTCTCTGGGATATTAGATAGATGAGGGATTATAGGTACACTGTAACTAAGGACAAACAAGTCCAATGGATTGAATTCCCTTGTATTGTTTGGGGACTGCAGCGTAGTGGCCTAGTATGTCCGTAGTCGATAAGTCGAGTGAATTATTATGGAGATAATAATTCACTGAGCTAGAAGAAGTTCTGATAGGTATGACTCATGGCTAGCTCGATATTGGGCTTATAGGGTCACACACATATGGTAGGCATTATGATGAGTAAAGGTTTAGATATGAGATATCTGCCAGAGCCCTTATCTTATTGGATATCCAATAAGCCCCTGAATTATTGGATCCTATAGATGAGATCTAATAAGAGCCTATGAGAGATTATTGGATAGAGATCCACTAATCTAAGAGACTTGGTTAGTTGGATGGAGATCCAATACCTAAAGATCCGTCGGGAATCTCCGATTCACATACTGGAGGGAGTTGTGTATTTCGCGAGAAAATAATGGGAGTATATTAAGATAGAAACCTTATCTTGATTGTTTATTTTTTACAAAGTCTACATGTTATTTATTTCTGCTATATATTTATTTTAAAAAAATATTGCTTTCAAATCCCTTACGTGATATACTTGATGTCAATCGTCTCACTGGTCCAAGTTACACGAATTGACTTCGCAACCTGAGAATCATTTTCACGGCGAAAAAAATCACATGCATCCTTGATACAGTGATCCCTACACCCGAAAAAGGGGCAAGTGATGATGAGATCGCTCACTATGTGAAGTACATAGATACTCTACTCTTGCTCAGTGTTACATGTTGGGCTCTATGACTCCTGAGTTACAGAGACAGCATGAAAAGATGAATGCCAAATCTATTCTCTTGAATAAGGAAGAACTCAATGACATGAGATATCCAAGCATCTCTTCCATGCTAAAATGACTCAGGGGACACTAGTTCAGAGTCATGTCCTAAAGATAATTGAGTGGATAAAGAAACTCAAAGGTCTAGGAAGGGTCCTAGATGATCTTGCGCTTCAATCCCTACCAAATTCATTTTCTCAACTTGAGGTGACTCTTCCTAAACTCCTCAATATGTTGAGGGAGTCTGAGAGCACTATCAAGAAAGAGAAGTCAACTCACTATGCGGTGAGATCAGAAAGAAAAGAAGGCAGAAAAGTCTTTTAAGAAGAGCAAGGGCAAGGGCAGACTAGGAAAAGCAAAGGTTGCTAAGAAGAACTTAACAAAGGACAAAGATCAATGCTTCCACTATGGTAAATATGGGCATTGGAAGAGCAACTGCAAGGAGTATCTGACAGAAAAGGCAAAATAGAAGCTTGGAGTACAAGTCAACTCATGTCATAGGTGGTTACTCCTACTTCATTATTTTCACTGATAATATCTATAGGTACAGACACATGTACTTGATGAAGAATAAGTCTGAAGCCTTCAAGAAATTCAAGGAGTATAAGAATAAAGTGAAGAACCAAACTAGAAAGAGTATCAAGACTCTTCAATCAGATCGAGGAGGTGAGTACTTGAGTACAAAGTGTTAGGATCAAGAGCACTAAGAGGGGGGGGGGGGTGAATTAGTGCAGTGGAAAACTTTCTGCGATTAAAACGAAACTGTGTTCGAATGATAAAAATGATTTCTGTGTGAAAGCCGATTCTAAGATTACTTTAACTTAAGATCAAGCAAGATGATGTTAAAGTCAATCTATGAAGGCAGTTTGCAGTTATGATGTAAACCAGAATATAAGCGCAAACTGAAATACGACGTTCGTACGAAGAAACTGATTTACGTCTAAATGTTGATTCCTAAATCACTTGATTAGGCAAGATGTGGTTTAAGCAAGGGTATAAAGGCAGTTTGCAGTTATGGTAGAAATCAAAACGTACACGCAATCTGAAATATGATGATCGTACGAAAAAGCATATTTACGTCTAAACGCTGATTTGGAAAGTGCAAGGCTTGAAACCCGATCGTATATGCGCAGAAAGCAGTAAGCTTCAGAGGAGGTTTGCAGTAAAGATAATATGCTCAAAGTAAATGCAAACCGAGATTTAGAGTGGTTGGTCAATCTTGACCTATTCCACTTTTGGCTTCCTCCACCGACGAGGTCACCGACGTCAACTAGAGGCCTTCCTTCAATAGGCAAAGGCCAACCACCCTTTTACAGTTTCACTCCTTTTGACGGGCTTAGGAGACAACCCTTACAGAATTTTCTCTCCTCTCTTTACAGCTCAGAACTTGGAAGAACAGAGGGAGAAGAACTTTTGGCCTTTACAACAATTTTGAGCTCTAAGAATCATAGAAAAGGATCGAGATTTCGGTGTTAGTTTGCTGCCTTTCAGTGCTGAATGGGTGGGGTATTTATAGGCCCCAACCCAGTTCAAATTTGGAGCTCAAAACTGTCAATTCCCGGAATTCCGGGATCAGGCGATTGCACCTCCTGATTGGAGCGGTTGCACCGCCTAGCAGAGCTCGAAGACTGAGCCTCTGGGCGGTGCTACCTCCTATCAGGGGCGGTTGCACCTCCTGACAGAGCTCGAAGACCGAGCTCAAGCGGTTGCACCTCCTGACTGAGGCGGTTGCACCGCCTGGCAGAGCTCGAAGACTGAGCTCAGGCGGTGCCACCTCCTGTTAGGGGAGGTTGCACCGCCCAGTCTCACTCGGAGACTGAGCCCCAGGCGGTGCCACCGCCTGGCTGGAGCGGTTGCACCTCCTAGTCTCGCTCGGAGACTGAGCCCAGGCGGTGCAACCTCCTGCCTTGGGCGGTTCAACCGCCTGGCAGAAATCAGGGTCCGAATGGGTTAATCCATTCGGCCCAATTTGGGTTTTTCAGGGGCCCAATTGTCCCAAGATTAAGTTAATGGGATCACCTCCCATTTCCAACTTAATCAATGTGCTAACTGCGATTTTTCCTAAGACATTTACGGCAACTTGCTCCGGTGCGTCAATCGCTTCTTCCGGCGAGCTTCCGGCGAACTTCCGTCGATCATCCGATGAACCCTCGGTGATGCTCCTGCGGACTTCCGGCAAACTCCTGGACTTGCGACGATTCACTTGGTGAGTTCCGACGAGCTTCTTTGGCAAGCTTATGGACTTCTCGGATTTGTTCCCGTAGAACCTCCGACGACTATCCGAACTTCCGTCGAACTCTCGAACTCCCAACGTGATCATTGTCTTGACTCCGGCGCAACTCCTGCTGCATGTCTCACTTTCATAGTAGTTAATCCTGCACACTTATCTCAACATATAGATTAGATAACAAATGACAATTGACTTCATCATCAAAATCCGAGATTCAACAATCTCCCCCTTTTTTATGATGACAATCAATTGATAATGGAGTTAACCTTAACTCCCCCTATCTATATGCCATACTTGAGATAAGTCATTCTTGAATTCAAGACCTAAGAATTCAAGAGACATATTGATAAGTTAAATTATTTGAACTTATCAATACTCCCATCATGATTCTCATCATGATGTATCTCTCTGAAGATGATGTCAAGGCTTGACATTCATTTTCAAATTTTACATAACAATTTTGAATGATGGTAATTATAGTAATTCATCATATTGTAAGATATTAACATGTAAAGCTATGAAGTAAGATTTTGATATCATTACATGATGTACACATTTCAAATATTTTAGCAAGTGTTGCATTTCTTCATATGGTAAGATATCAACTCAAGGCATAATGCAAATTAATGCATGGCATCTGTTTATATATCTCTTGGTGATGCAAGCATGGCATAATCATAGCATCAGTGTTTATTGCATCAATTCATATATTTCTCCCCCTTTGTCATCAACAAAAAGCATGGTTGTTGTGATACCAGGAGAACAAATAAGCAAATTATAAAGCATATAAGCATGATACGTAGATTGCTTTGAATACTTCTTCCCCTTTTTTTTATTTTGTTATAATCTTTTGTGCATGAAGGAGGAAAGCCATTTGTGATTCCAGCTATTTGTGAGTTTACTTTGAGTCAAGATATGTGTTTGTAACAGCTTTTTGCAAGTAAAAATACTATCAACCATATTTCAAGATGGAATTCATAAGCAGGAATCATTTCATCAAATCCATTTTAGAAAAAATATTTTTCATAAGAGTGTATGAAAAAAAAAATTCGATTTTTAGCATTCCAACTGTTAAGCGAATCCGAAAATGAAATGAACTCTTTCATGCATTCGGACAAGACCATGCTATAGATTTTCAAATACAATCATGAAGACAAAACATTTCGACACATGTTACGTAATGGCAATCAAGTGATTTGATCATTCAATAAAGTCCAAAAAATAATTTTAACTAGTTTATCTATTCGGACACATCAACATTCCTAATTCTCTTCTTATGAAATCAAATTGTTCTTTACTTAGAGGTTTTGTAAAAATGCCAGCTAGTTGATGTTTAGTATCAATGAACTCTATGGTTACGTCATGATTAGTAACATGATCTCGTATACAGTGATGTCTAATATCAATATGTTTTGTTCTTGAGTGTTGTATAGGATTCTTAGTTAAGCATATTGCACTTGTGTTATCACATTTAATGGGAATATTTTTAAGATTAACTTTGTAATCTTCTAAGGTGTTTTTCATCCATACAACTTGTGCACAGCATGCACTTGCTGCAATATATTCAGCTTCGGTTGTTGATAGTGCAACCGAGTTTTGTTTCTTAGATGACCAGGAAACAAGGGCATGTCCTAAAAATTGACATGATCCTGATGTGCTTTTTCTATCTAGTCTACAGCTAGCAAAGTCCGCATCAGCATAAGCAATTAACTCAAAATTCTCTGATTTTGGGTACCATAATCCTAGATTTGTGGTACCATTAAGATATCTAAGTATTCTTTTAACTGCTTTGAGATGAGATATCTTAGGGTTTGATTGAAATCTAGCACAAAGTCCTACACTGAACATGATGTCTGGTCTGGTTGCAGTGAGGTAAAGTAAACTTCCTATCATACCCCTATAAGTTTTTTGATCGAAGCTTTCTCCACTTTCATCAATTTCTAACTTAGTGGAGGTGCTCATAGGAGTGTTAATAGCCTTTGAGTTGTTCATATTAAACTTTTTTAATAAATTCATAGCATATTTAGTTTGACTAATAAAGATGTCATTGCTTAGTTGTTTGATTTGTAAGCCTAAGAAGAATGTTAATTCTCCCATTAAGCTCATTTCGAATTCAAGACTCATAGTTTTAGCAAAAGATTCACAAAGAGATTCATTCGTAGAGCCAAAGATAATATCATCAACATAAATCTGAACAATGAGAAAATTATTTTCAAAATTCTTAATGAACAATGTAGTATCAACCTTGCCTTTTGTGAAATTATTTTCGATAAGAAAAGAACTAAGTCTCTCATACCAAGCCCTTGGGGCTTGTTTTAAACCATAGAGAGCTTTGGTTAATCTAAACACATGATTAGGGAGGCTATTATTTTCAAATCCAGGAGGTTGTTCAACATAAACTTCTTCGGAAATGAAGCCATTAAGAAAAGCGCTTTTAACATCCATTTGAAACAACTTAAAATTATTACTACTAGCGTAGGCAAGGAGCATCCTTATGGCTTCCAATCGAGCCACAGGAGCGAAGGTTTCTTCGTAATCGATACATTCTTCTTGGTTGAAACCTTTGGCCACTAATCTAGCCTTGTTTCTAACCATGATACCATTTTCATCTTGCTTATTTCTAAAGATCCATTTAGTACCAACAACTAAATGGTCATTTGGCCTAGGAACAAGCTTCCACGCCTCATTTCTCTCAAATTGATTCAATTCATCTTGCATTGCGATAATCCATGAATCATCTTTCATGGCTTCGTCAACACATTTGGGTTCAATTTGGGAGAGAAATGCGGCGTTTGCACAAAAATTTTTAAGAGAAGATCGTGTTTGAACCCCCTTTGACGTGTCTCCTAAGATTAGCTCCTTGGGATGAGCATCTACATACTTCCAATCCTTGGGTAAGGATGTTTCGGAAGTGGATGCATCCAAGTTGCTAGTTGGAGAAGGGTTTCATTTAAATTCAAGGAATCAAAATTAACATCATCATCAAAATCATTTTTCCTGATTTCGGAAATCTCATTGAAAACAACATGAATGGATTCTTCGATAATTAAAGTTCTTTTATTGAAGATACGAAAGGCTTTAGAAACTGAAGAATAACCAAGAAAGATTCCTTCATTGGATTTAGCATCAAATTTTCCTAAGTTATCCTTTTCATTCAAGATAAAACACTTACACCCAAAGACTTTAAAATATGAAACATTGGGTTTTTTGTTGTTCCATAACTCATAGGGAGTTTTGGTGAGTAGGGGTCTTACTAGAACTCTATTCAAAATATAGCATGCAGTATTTACGGCTTCAGCCCAAAAATATTTGGGTAGGTTGTGTTCATTCAACATGGTTCTTGCCATTTCTTGTAAATTTTGATTTTTTCTTTCTACTACTCCATTTTGTTGAGGATTTCTAGGAGTAGAGAAATTATGGTTGTATCCATTGAGTTCACAAAATTCCTGGAAATCATGGTTTTGAAATTCACCACCATGATCACTTCTAATTGACGAAATCATAGAACCTTTCTCATTCTGAATAAGTTTACAAAACTTGGTAAAATATCTAAGGCATTCACTTTTCTGTTTTAAGAAGTAAGTCCATGTGTATCTGCTATAGTCATCCACAATGACGAAGGCGTACTTACTACCTCCTAGGCTTGATGTAGAGATTGGTCCGAACAAGTCCATATAGATCAATTGTAAGGGCCTAGAGGTGCTTATTTGATTCTTAGATTTGAAACTACCCTTAATTTGTTTACCTAATTGGCAAGCATCGCATACATTATCTTTGATGAACTTGATATGAGGAATTCCTCTGACAAGTTCTTTAGATGATATTTGAGTGATTAGTTTCATGCTAGCATGACCTAATCTTCTATGCCATATCCAAGCATCCTCATTCAAAACAGAAAAACATATTTCATTACAGAAATCATTGATGTCAATAGTGTATACGTTATTTTGTTTCAATGCAATCATAGATATGTTTTTGTGTGGTTTTTCAATGATGCAAGCATTAGATTCAAATCTAACAATATATCCTTTATCACATAATTGACTAATGCTCAAGAGATTATGTTTTAAACCATCAACTAACAAAACATCTTCAATAAAGAAGTTGAATTTGTTACCTATGGTTCCTTTGCCAATGATTTTACCCTTGTTGTTGTCTCCGAAGGTGACATAGCCTTCGTCTATGCTAGTGAACTTAGAGAATTGAGATGGATCTCCGGTCATATGCCTTGAGCATCCACTATCAAGGTACCATCTCTTGCTCCTAGCTTGTGATGGTTTAGTTTTCTACAAGAAAGGATGATTTTTAGGTACCCATTTGCTTTTGGGTGCCTCATAAATAGATCTACATTGTCTATCATGTTGTATAGAATTTATCATGGTTCCTTTAGGAACCCAGATCAATTTGTTTGGACTAATTTTCTTGAATGGACAATAATGCGTCTTGTGTCCAAATTTGCAACAAAAGTTGCATTTGTTTTGGTGTCGAACATATAAGATGGGGCCTTTTATAAAGATGGTTGGATTTTGGTGAGGACTTCTTACAAATCCAATTCCACTTCTTTTGTGAACATGACCCTTGTTTGCAAGGATCATGTTCAATGACTTGCTACCAACCTCGAATTTCTTCAAGGTGTCCTTAAGTAGCAAGTTTTCCTTTTGGAGAGTTTCTAGATCATGGCATTTGATGCATGAACTTAAACTATTATGATATTCAGTTTTTAACTTATCAAAATTTAAAGTAAGACTATCATGCTCCTTTTTTAGCAATTTGTATTTTCTATTAATAACCTTGCATTCATCAAATAAGTCATGGAAGGCATTTAATAATTCATCAAATGATAAATCTGCATCTATTAAATTTGTTACCTCATCTCTGATGGCCATTAAGGCGTAATGAGCAACTTGCTCGGTGTTGGACTCCTCTTCTTCGGACGCGCTCGAGTCATCCCACGTTGCTTTGAGCGCCTTCTTCTTTGATGTTCTCTTTTTGGCTTGGGGACAATCACTCTTGTAGTGTCCCGGCTTTTTGCATTCATAGCAAATAACTTGGTCCTTCTTGGGTTCAAGTTTATTTTTTGCGTCATTCTTAAACTTGTTTCTTTTAATGAATTTTTTAAATTTTCTTGTTAAAAGTGCCAAGTCATCATCACAGTCCTCATCACTTGAGTTTTCTCTCAAGTGGCCTTCTGAAGTTTTAAGTGTCATATCCTTCCTGTTCTTTGGAAGGATGTCTTCTTGCTCTTCATGAGCTTTACAAGTCATCTCGTAGGTCATTAATGACCCGATTAGTTCTTCAAGAGGGAAGTTGCTTAGATCTTTTGCCTCTTGAATAGCAGTGACTTTAGGATCCCAACTCTTAGGAAGGGATCTTAGAATCTTATTTACGAGCTCAAAATCCGAAAAACTCTTTCCGAGTCCTTTTAGACCATTGAGGACATCCGTGAAACGGGTAAACATGTCGCCAATGGTTTCACTCGGTTTCATCCGGAAAAGTTCGAAAGAATGTAACAAAAGATTGATTTTTGACTCTTTCACTCTACTTGTGCCTTCGTGAGTCACTTCGAGTGTGTGCCAAATATCAAATGCGGTTTCACAAGTTGAAACACGGTTAAACTTGTTTTTATCAAGTGCACAAAATAAGGCATTCATAGCCTTTGCATTAAGAGCGAAAGCCTTCTTCTCCAATTCATTCCAATCAATCATTGGAAGAGAAGACTTCGAAAATCCGTTTTCGACAAGATTCCAAAGTTCAAAATCCATAGAAATAAGAAAGATCCTCATTCGGGTCTTCCAATAGGTGTAGTCCGTCCCACTGAACATGGGTGGACGTGTAATAGAATGGCACTCTTGGTTTCCGGCGTATGCCATCTCTCTTGGGTTTTAATCCGTTAGAGAGTTCACCCCGCTCTGATACCAATTGTTAGGATCAAGAGCACTAAGAGGGGGGGGGGGGTGAATTAGTGCAGCGGAAAACTTTCTGCGATTAAAACGAAACTGCGTTCGAATGATAAAAACGATTTCTGTGTGAAAGCTGATTCTAAGATTACTTTAACTTAAGATCAAGCAAGATGATGTTAAAGTCAATCTATGAAGGCAGTTTGCAGTTATGATGTAAACTAGAATATAAGCGCAAACTGAAATACGACGTTCGTACGAAGAAATTGATTTACGTCTAAATGCTGATTCGTAAAGCACTTGATTAGGCAAGATGCAGTTTAAGCAAGGGTATAAAGGCAGTTTGCAGTTATGGTAGAAATCAAAACGTAAACGCAATCTGAAATATGATGATCGTACGAAAAAGCAGATTTACATCTAAACGCTGATTTGGAAAGTGCAAGGCTTGAAACCCAATCGTATATGCGCAGAAAGCAGTAAGCTTCAGAGGAGGTTTGCAGTAAAGATAATATGCTCAAAGTAAATGCAAACCGAGATTTAGAGTGGTTCGGTCAATCTTGACCTACTCCACTTTTGGCTTCCTCCACCGACGAGGTCACCGACGTCAACTAGAGGCCTTCCTTCAATAGGCGAAGGCCAACCACCCTTTTACAGTTTCACTCTTTTTGACGGGCTTAGGAGACAACCCTTACAGAATTTTCTCTCCTCTCTTTACAGCTCAAAACTTGGAAGAACAGAGGGAGAAGAACTTTTGGCCTTTACAACAATTTTGAGCTCTAAGAATCACAGAAAAGGATCAAGATTTCGGTGTTAGTTTGCTGCCTTTCAGTGCTGAATGGGTGGGGTATTTATAGGCCCCAACCCAGTTCAAATTTGGAGCTCAAAACTGTCAATTCCCATAATTCCGAGATCAAGCGGTTGCACCTCCTGACTGGAGCGGTTGCACCGCCTAGCAGAGCTCGAAGACTGAGCCTCTGGGCGGTGCTACCTCCTATCAGGGGCGGTTGCACCTCTTGACAGAGCTCGAAGACCGAGCTCAGGCGATTGCACCTCCTGACTGAGGCGGTTGCACCACTTGGCAGAGCTCGAAGACTGAGCTCAGGCGGTGCCACCTCCTGTCAGGGGAGGTTGCACCGCCCAATCTCGCTCGGAGACTGAGCCCCAAGCGGTGCCACCGCCTGGCTGGAGCGGTTGCACCTCCCAGTCTCGCTCGGAGACTGAGCCCAGGCGGTGCAACCTCCTGCCTTGGGCGGTTCAACCGCCCGGCAGAAATCAGGGTCCAAATGGGTTGATCCATTCGGCCCAATTTGGGTTTTTCAGGGGCCCAATTGCCCCAAGATTAAGTTAATGGGATCACCTCTCATTTCCAACTTAATCAATGTGCTAACTACGATTTTTCCTAAGACATTTACGGCAACTTGCTCCGGTGCGTCAATCGCTTCTTCCGACGAACTTCCGTCGATCATCCGATGAACCCTCGGTGATGCTCCTGCAGACTTCCGGCAAACTCCTGGACTTGCGACGATTCACTTGGCGAGTTCCGACGAGCTTCTTTGGCAAGCTTATGGACTTCTTGGATTTGTTCCCGCAGAACCTCCGACGACTGTCCGAACTTCCGTCGAACTCTCGAACTCCCAACGTGATCATTGTCTTGACTCCGGGGCAACTCCTGCTGCATGTCTCACTTTCATCGTAGTTAATCCTGCACACTTATCTCAACATATAGATTAGATAACAAATGACAATTGACTTCATCATCAAAATCCGAGATTCAACACAAAGTTTACCCAGTTCCTTAAGGACCATAAGATTCTATTCCAATGGATACCTCCTTATACACCTCAGCTCGATGGTGTATCTGAAAGGAGAAATCACACACTGTTAGATATGGTACAGTCCATGATGAGTTTCATCGATCTACTCATCTCATTCTAGGGATATACTCTAGAGACCGCATCTTACCTTCTGAATAGAGTTCCAACTAAGTTGGTAGTGTATACACCATATGAAATATTGAAAGAGAAGAAGTTGATATTAAGGTTATTAAAATTTGAGACTGCCCTACTCAAATTAAAAAGCACAACCCTGACAAGTTGGAATCGAAGATGAAACAGTGCAAGTTCATGAGATACCCTAAAGAAACTTATGGGTATTATTTCTATCACCTTGAGGACCAAAAGGTCTTTGTAGCTAAGAGGGCAGTGTTCCTTGAGAAGAAACACATTATTGGGGGAGACAATGAGAGTGTGATAGAGTTAAGCGAGGTTGGAGAAACTAGCTCAAGCATCATTCCACAGCCCAAGTATGTTTAGGTACCTAGCACATAAGTTCCGACTTTATGTAGGTCTGGTAGAGTACCCCATCCTCCTAAAATATATATGGGACATATCAGAGGAGAGGATGTTGAGGATATTGATCCTCAGACCTACGAGGAGGCTATTATGAGTATAAACTTCGGGAAGTGACAAGAAGCCATGAATTCAAAAATGGATTTCATTTACTCCAACAATGTTTGGAACCTAGTTGATGCACCCGATGGTATTGTACTCATTGGTTGCAAGTGGATCTTCAAAAAGTAGATCGGAGTAGATGGAAAGATAGAGACCTATAAAAGCAGGACTAATGGCTAAGGGGTATCGTCAAAAGCAAGGTGTTTACTATGACGAAACCTTCTCACCCATAGCCAAGCTAAAATATATCTGAATTATATTGGCTCTTGTAGTAGTACACTATGATTATGAGATCTAGCAAATAGACGTGAAAACTATGTTCTTTAACGGTAACCTCGAGGAAGAGGTGTATATGATATAGCCTGAGGGATTCATGTCCAAAGAAGCAAACTTCCCAAACTTGGAAAATAAGATTTGATAAGGCGATCAGATCTTATGACTTCATTAAGAACAAATATGAGCCTTGTATGTATAGGAATGTAAGTGGAGATCACCTTCTTAGTGATATATATGGATGACATCCTCATCATTAGAAATGATGTAAAAATACTCTCCACGGTAAAGGCTTGGCTCTCTGGACATTCTCCATGAAGAACTTAGGGGAGACATCCTATATCTTGGGGATTTGGATCTATAGAAATAGATCAAAGATGATGCTTGACTTATCTCAATCCAAATATATAGACACCATTGTCAACAGATTTGGCATGAAAAATTACAAGAGATGTCTCATATCGATGAGATATGTGATATCGCTTTCTATGAGTATGTCCTAAAAAACTCCTAAAGAAAGGGCAAACATGGATAAGATACCCTATACCTCAGCAATATGGTCTATCATGTATGTTATGCTATGTACCAGACCTAATATAGTATATGCTCTAAGTGTCACGAGCAGGTATCAAGCGGATCCAAGCTTGGAGCATTGGAAAGCAATAAAGTGTATCCTTAAGTACTTGAGAATGACTAAGCATCTTTTACTAGTATATAGAGTTAGTAGCCTCAAGGTTGAGGGCTACACGAACTCAAGTTTCCAGTCCGATATCGATGACAACAAGTCTAATTCAGGGTATGTATTCACCCTGAATGGATTACCAATATGCTAAAAGAGTTCCAAGCAAGATACTACTGTTGACTCAACCACATAGATAGAGTATATTGTTGTAGTAGAGGCAACAAAAGAGGGAGCCTAGATAAAGTTTATCATAGATCTAGAGGTCATGTCAGTCAACGAGGAGCTGATTTCCTTATATTACGATAACTACGGGGGCGATTGCTCAAATGAGGGAACTTGGATCTCATCAGAAGTGTTTTAATAAGGTTCCAACTTATTAGAGTTCGAGGCCCAAGGAGATATAGTAGTGGAAAGAGTTTCATTCGAAGATTACATTACAAATCCATTGACAAAGTCATTATCTCAGATTGTCTTTGAGCATTACAAGGGTCTGATAGGGATCAAATAGATAGGTGATTGGCTTTAGGTCAAGTGAGAGATTGCTAGTCATAGGTGCCCTGCAAGCCAATCACATGAGTGATAACACGTGACATAATATATATTCTTTTTTCTTATTATATTATTTGATATTTTATCACTTTATCTTACATGTTGTATACATTGTGATATCCGTGGATCTGTGTAATGGGAATCAGATCGTGATGAGATCATGAAAATGAGACTGGTTTGCCTTTAAACACATACCCTAAATAATTTCGATCATAAGTCACTCAAGAGAGACATCGAGATGACCAAATATACTAGTGTGCTATACACTCATCCATATGTTGGAGGTACCTAGTCTCATAATTGCTCGATGGATTTCTCATATTCAAACCTCTACTCGTCGCAATGTCTACTATATGTGTGTAACCTTCTAGGCCCAATATTGAGCTGGCCATGAGTCATACTTGTCATAACTCCTTCTGGTTTAGTGAATTATTATCTCTATAATAATTCACTCGACTCATCGACTACGGACATACTAGGCCACTATGTCATAGTCCCCAAACGATACAAGAGAATCTAATCCTTTGGATCTATCTGTCCTCAGTTACCATGTATCTATACTCTCTCATCCATCTAATATCCCAGAGACCGTATATCGGGCATGGTGCTATCAAGCCTATACAGTTTCTACATGAGTCTCGCTCTAATCGGATTCTCCCGGAGAACTTTTTCTCTCTTAATCCGAATGACCCTGGCCAGGGATTTATTTGAGCAAGAACACATAGGATATTCCTCTCATAACACCGAGAGCAGATGATCCTCTATTGACACTCAATAGCCCTCGTAAGGTTTGTTGAATCTCGGATTTTGATGATGAACTAATTGATTGTGTTTAAATGTTTGACTACATTTTGAGTGATACAGGTCTACTCGATCAGGATTAGACAATTAACGCAGGAGGAATTGACATTGCGTCGGAGGAGATCACGTCAGGATATTGGATGGCAGAAGGCTTCGGGCGTCGGGCATCGGGCCAAGAGCGGAATTGCGCCAAGGATATCGGCGTTGTGGAGGTCAACCGCCGATTGGGTAACAAGCCGCAAGAGAGGACGATGCGCCGAAGAATCGGACGAAGCGCCAACCAATGACGTGCCGAGCAACAGAATGTCAATTCGCTTTATAATAATTGTCTAGATCGGAGTAGAGTTTTGGTTTGTGTGTGCAGGATTAACTACGATAACGATGAAAACATAAAGCGAAACAAAGTGCTGGAGTCAAGCGCGAAGGATTCGTTGGGAGTTCGAGAGTTCGACGGAAGTCCGAAGGTTCGTCGGGAATGCTGCCGGAACTAGCCGAGAATGAGTAGGGAGCTTGCCGAAGGGTTTTTCGGAAGCTCGCCGGAAGGTTCGTTGGAAGTTCGCGGAGCTCACCGAGAAAGATCGGAGCTTACCAAAGAAGCTCATTGGAACTCGCCAAGATCAAATCGTGAAGTCTAGGAGCTTGCCGGGAGTCCGCAGAATGGTTTCCGAGAGTTTATCGGAAGACCGTCGGAAGTTCGCTGGAAGCTCGCCGGAAGAAGTCTTGACTTGCGGACTTTGTAATAGCTTAGAAAATATTTTTAAATTCGTAGTTAGCACATTAATTAGGGTTAGGATTAGGTGTTAATCCTATAACCCAAGTAGGGGCCAATTGGGCCCAAGTTCGGACTAGTTTGGGGCAAGATTGAAGCCTAACTAGTGGGCTGAAAACACTATAGGCGGTGGCACCGCCTGGGCTGGGCGGTGGCACCGCCCAGTGCCCGAGAGCTAGGCGGTGACACCTCCTGGCTGGGCGGTGGCACTGCCCAGCACCCGAGCGCTGGGCGGTGGCACCGCTTGGTTGGGCGGTGGCACCTCCAACGGCGGGAACCCAAAGAGAATTCAAATTTTGAAGCCCAAATTTGAATCCTCTTGAGGCCTATAAATACCCCTCAAATCTCAGCTGAGAGAACAACTTTTTGAGCAGCAAGTATTTGAGAGAAAGGCCTTAGAAAAGTGTTAGCTTGTCTTGTTTTCAATTTGCTAGTGTTCACCTCCTTCTTTCTTTCTGAAAATCTGTAAGAGAGTGAACCGCTTGTAAAAGTTGTAAGAGGGGTATTCACCCTTCACTTTCAAGAGATTTGCTAGTGGAAGGTGGGAGCCTCATCGAAGAGGGGCCTCGCAAGTGGATGTAGGTCATTTGACCGAACCACTCTAAATCGATGTAATCTCTGGTTTGCATTTCATTATTGTCATTTACATTACTGCAAATATTCTTATTGCTTTAGTTCCTTATTACCCTTGCTGCGCAACTTTAAGAATACGCTTTCAAGTTAAACTTTTCAAGTTCCGTTCTTATCGTACGAAAGATTTTTTTAAAACCGAAGTTTTAATCCGCTGCACTAATTCACCCCCCCCCCCCCTCTTAGTGCCGCTTCGATCTTAACAATTGGTATCAGAGCCACGTTTTTCTACCTTGGTTTAACACCCAAATAGAAATGGCTCTTTATGGCTTTCAAGAGGGTCATTCTCTCATTCATCCTCCCTTTTTCAATGGGACAGACTACATTTATTGGAAAGCTCGAATGAGAGTTTTCTTACTTTCTTTGGATTTGAATTTATGGCACATAGTCGAAAATGGATTTGAAATGTCTTCTCTCCCAATGAATCATTGGAATGATTTGGAGAAGAAGATGTTTTCTCTAAATGCAAAGGCTATGAATGCCTTATATTGTGCACTTGACAAAAATGAATTTAATCGTGTTTCGATGTGTGACTCGGCTTTTGATATTTGGAGAACTCTAGAGGTCACTCATGAATGCACTAGCTGAGTGAAAGAGTCTAAAATCAATATTCTTGTGCATTCTTACGAACTTTTCCGGATGAAACCAAGTGAGTTCATCGGAGACATGTACACCCGGTTCACGGATGTCATCAATGGACTCAAAGCTCTTGGTAAAAGTTTTTCTAATTTTGAACTAGTCACTAAAATCTTAAGATCCCTTCCAAAAAGTTGGGATCCAAAAGTTACGGCCATTCAAGAGGCCAAGGACCTTAAAACATTCCCTCTCGAAGAACTTATTGGGTCTCTAATGACCTACGAAATGAACAATGTGACAAAAAAGAAACTCGAGAACAACCTTCCAAATGATAGGAAGGATTTGGGACATAGAACACATGAATACCACTCGAGCATAAGCTCAAGTGATGGTGAACTTAAACTACAAATGAAACAAAAATTAAAAAGCAAAAAGAATGGAACTACTTGCTTTGAACGCAAGAAGAATAAAAGTTGGGATGAATTGAGCTCTTCCGAAGACGATGAGAAAATCAAGAAAGGCGAGGTGGCAAATTATGCCTCACCCTCTTACAACAATAAGGTAATCAAAATCCCACTAATTTATTTCGATATTACATAATACTTTCTTGAGTTATTTTTAATTTAGTTTAGGATTAATTTTCTTGAAAATTGCATGTGTTATGTTAATGCAGTAAAATGTTAGATATAAATCTAATGCTTATACACCTAGTAAGATTAATCTTATATATGTGATTGAGAAGCAAGAATTTGTATTTTGACGATTTCCATATTGATTTTCAATGACGATGCATGACTTTTGAATGGAAGGCTTGATGATTTTTTTTTAAACTTTGTCTTTGGTTTTCAAACATGATGTATGGTTTTGACATATGAACAAAATTTGAGCATGCTAAGATAAAGTTAATCATATAAATTAAAACTAAAGAAGTTTTAGTTATCTATAAGAATCATTCAAAATTATGTTCAATAAAAATGCAAAATGATGGAATGAAAATATTAAATGTTTTAATACCATTTTATGTATGAGATTTTAAAAGTTATACATAATGATCTTGATGGTTGTTATGAAGAAATTTGTTTTTCGATCCTAAATGATTGATGATATATATATTTTTTTTGGCACAAAAAGGACAAAGGCATACTTATATGAAACAACTAAATAGATAAAAGTATTTTTCTTGAAAATTCTTGGTTTGATGAATCTATTTTATCATCTTTTTATGAATATCTTGAAAATGATTTTGATTTGATGATTTGAATTTGAATGAGCTTTATCTTGATTTTTCGAGATTTATAACTTGAGATTTACTCTATAAAAATCAAGATCTTGTATCCTCAATGTTCCATTTTAGCATCTATTATCCAAATGAATTATGATTGGTATCATTGCTATATTTCTTCTTATCGTGCACTAAAGAGAAAATTTTTCTAAATGAATCGTGATATTTCGGAACCACAATTCTTTTTATGATTCATAATGAATTGAGAAATTTTATATGCTTGAATTAATATCTTATTCTAAGATTGAATGAATTTTATCTATATCATGATCTCCTAAGATTTTTTCTTGATTATTTAAGAGGAGATTTTTCAAAACAAAACGTGTCTTCTATTATTATCTTTTCATGATATGATTTTCATGCAATTCCTTATACTCATGAAATATTTATCTCATCACCCAATAACTTTTCTTGATATTCCTTATGTGATGAAACAAAATAATGCATGAAATTCAAATAAGAAGTTAATGATCATGCATGATAGGATGTAATGAATTTTGACATTTAGATACTATCATTTGAATAGCTATGATCATGTTGCCAAAATGATTTATCATGAATGCTTGAATATCATGTATGATATGCCGATATTGATGATTGATTTATTTGTATCATGCATGAAAAATAAAAGATATAGTTTTGAAATTGTGCATGTTCGAATTTGAAAATATGATGATGCATAATGATTAAATTGTGCAATGAAAATATTAAACATTTTGAAACCATGTTTTAGTGTCATGCATAATGATCATGCTTAATAAATTTCGAAATTATGGATGATGAATCTTTTACGATTTATGGATCATTGATTTTTACCATAATCAAAGTACCTTATTGATTTTTGTTGTAATAAATCTTACTCTTTCGGTTTTAAACATGATAAATGTTTTTATTTGGTATAAATGAAACAAAATCATATGTTTTGAAATAATCGAAAAGAGGATAACATTCTTGAAAATTATTTTGCTCAATCTTATTGATTTTGATGAATCCATTTGTATCATCTTTGTGAATCTCTTGGATTTTGATAATGATTTTGATGATTTAAATTTGAATAATTTTTTATTGAAATCATGATCTTGATCGCTTGAAATTCATAACATGAAATCCTTTATGAATCAACATTTTCTTTTCTATTTAAAAGGAGATTTGTCGAAATGTTTCATAGTCTTTTAGTATTCATAATCTTGACAATTATGTTTTGAAACTTTATGTAAACCAAGAATGTTCATCATGATTCTCTCTTTGAATATTTAAAGAGGAGAATTTTCTAGATGGTTCATGATTTTGATGATTGAATATTTGATATGCATGAATTGAGATCTTGCTCTCCTACCACTCTTTTTGCTATTCACCAAAAGGAAGACTAATTCTAATAAACCATGATATGCTATATGAATTTTATTGTATTCATGTAGTAAGATCTCATCACTAATTTTTGTTTATATTCCTTCATGTGATGATATGAATGTATGAAACACTTATGATATGATTTTTTATACAATTCCATGTATTCGTGAAATATTAATCTCATCACCCAATTAATTCCTCTTGATACTCCTAATGTGATGAAGTGAAATTATGCATGAAATACAAATGGGGATAAGTTTTTGGTAGGATATAATTTGACAAATTGATACCATCATGATATGAAACATTTATGATTTGCAATGATATATGCAATACTTGTGCTTTCTAATTATGATGTGATGTATTACATATGATGTAAATCATGATTTAAAATACTATGAGTTGTCGCTAAAATGATGTATTATAAATATTGATTTAATGTTTTGTATCATGAATACTCTAAATGATGAATATTTGGTATCATGATCAAAATGTTGACAAATAGTTAAAAATTTTAGTATCATGTATGATATCCTTATAATGTTGATCGATTTATTCAATATCATGCATGAATGAATATAAGGTTTTTGAAAATGTGCATATTCTAATTTGAAAATATGATGATGCACAATTAAGATTGATACTTACCTTTGTCATAATTGATGTAATGGGTCTTCCCTTCTTTTTGACAATGACAAAGGGGGAGATAGCTTGCTTGCACAAGTCAAGAAGATACAAAAACTTGATTGCTTGCTTGCCTATCTTAAGTAGCAAAGATTGCTAACTTGCTTATTTCAAGAAGCAAAAGTTGTCTTCTTGAACATCATTATCTTGCCCATCTCAAGAAGCAAGACTTGCAACCTGCACATTGCAATAGGAAGTAAGAATCGATAGCTTACACACTTCAACAAGAAAGCTATCTTGTATTTGCTTTTGAAATTTTTACTAGCTTGTATGTTACAAAACTTGCTCACTTTTTCAAATACTTTGCTAGCTTGCACTTTGTAAAGGAAGCAAAAATAACACTTCTCAAAAGAGAAGAAAAACTTACTGTATTGAACATCTTTAATATGCTAGCTAGCATGATGTACAATTTGCTATTTTGAATATTACAAAGAAATACTATCATGCACATTGCAAAGAAAAGCAAAGTGCAATCTTGCACAAGAAGCAAGTGTTGAATTGCCATGATTGAACTTAAGAATCTTGCTATACTTTTGTGCTTATATGTTGTGATGAAAATCTAGCTTTATGTTGCAAAAACTTGCATATCTTTTAAAATAGCTAGAGCTACTTCTCCTTTTTGTTGATGACATAGGGGGAGAAGTATATTGATGACTTCATGCATTGAATTAAATATTTTATATATTTGCATGATAGTTTAAATGTTTTTCATAACATGTGATGAATGTTACTTAGATTTGGGATAATCCAAGTGTTTTATCAATGGCATATTGATAGGGGGAGTTTAGTTAAACTCCGGGGAGTTAAGGTTAACTCCGTTAGTCATCAATTAGTTGTCATCATCAAAAAGGGGGAGATTGTTGAATCTCGGATTTTGATGATGAACTAATTGATTGTGTTTAAATGTTTGGCTACATTTTGAGTGATACAGGTCTACTCGATCAGGATTAGACAATTAACGCAGGAGGAATTGACATTGCGTCGGAGGAGATCACGTCAGGATATTGGATGGCAGAAGGCTTCGGGCGTCGGGCATCGGGCCAAGAGCGGAATTGCGCCAAGGATATCGGCGTTGTGGAGGTCAACCGCCGATTGGGTAACAAGCCGCAAGAGAGGACGATGCGCCGAAGAATCGGACGAAGCGCCAACCAATGACGTGCCGAGCAACAGAATGTCAATTCGCTTTATAATAATTGTCTAGATCGGAGTAGAGTTTTGGTTTGTGTGTGCAGGATTAACTACGATAACGATGAAAACATAAAGCGAAACAAAGTGCTGGAGTCAAGCGCGAAGGATTCGTTGGGAGTTCGAGAGTTCGACGGAAGTCCGAAGGTTCGTCGGGAATGCTGCCGGAACTAGCCGAGAATGAGTAGGGAGCTTGCCGAAGGGTTTTTCGGAAGCTCGCCGGAAGGTTCGTTGGAAGTTCGCGGAGCTCACCGAGAAAGATCGGAGCTTACCAAAGAAGCTCATTGGAACTCGCCAAGATCAAATCGTGAAGTCTAGGAGCTTGCCGGGAGTCCGCAGAATGGTTTCCGAGAGTTTATCGGAAGACCGTCGGAAGTTCGCTGGAAGCTCGCCGGAAGAAGTCTTGACTTGCGGACTTTGTAATAGCTTAGAAAATGTTTTTAAATTCGTAGTTAGCACATTAATTAGGGTTAGGATTAGGTGTTAATCCTATAACCCAAGTAGGGGCCAATTGGGCCCAAGTTCGGACTAGTTTGGGGCAAGATTGAAGCCTAACTAGTGGGCTGAAAACACTATAGGCGGTGGCACCGCCTGGGCTGGGCGGTGGCACCGCCCAGTGCCCGAGAGCTAGGCGGTGACACCTCCTGGCTGGGCGGTGGCACTGCCCAGCACCCGAGCGCTGGGCGGTGGCACCGCTTGGTTGGGCGGTGGCACCTCCAACGGCGGGAACCCAAAGAGAATTCAAATTTTGAAGCCCAAATTTGAATCCTCTTGAGGCCTATAAATACCCCTCAAATCTCAGCTGAGAGAACAACTTTTTGAGCAGCAAGTATTTGAGAGAAAGGCCTTAGAAAAGTGTTAGCTTGTCTTGTTTTCAATTTGCTAGTGTTCACCTCCTTCTTTCTTTCTGAAAATCTGTAAGAGAGTGAACCGCTTGTAAAAGTTGTAAGAGGGGTATTCACCCTTCACTTTCAAGAGATTTGCTAGTGGAAGGTGGGAGCCTCATCGAAGAGGGGCCTCGCAAGTGGATGTAGGTCATTTGACCGAACCACTCTAAATCGGTGTAATCTCTGGTTTGCATTTCATTATTGTCATTTACATTACTGCAAATATTCTTATTGCTTTAGTTCCTTATTACCCTTGCTGCGCAACTTTAAGAATACGCTTTCAAGTTAAACTTTTCAAGTTCCGTTCTTATCGTACGAAAGATTTTTTTTAAACCGAAGTTTTAATCCGCTGCACTAATTCACCCCCCCCCTCTTAGTGCCGCTTCGATCTTAACAAGGTTAGCTACCACTCCCAATGGCCGACTATGCTAGCTCTAGAACCTCCAAACATATAAGTCTGGTATCAAAAAGTGGAGTACTCATACAGGACATCCTTGGTATCTCAAGTCTAAGGACCAGATACACCACTAGGATGACGAAATCACTGTCTGATAATAAGGCATTATCAATCATCCAACATTCTGTGAGCGGATCAATCAATGAACACATTCTCTGATGAGCACTTATATTGTATCTCTAGTATCCCCATATGAGTAGCTATGAGACCAATTGCATCCATCATATGAACAGGTTTACAGCACATCAGTCTGTTCGGTTATCTCGATGGCCCTCTCGAGTAACCTATGACCGGGATTATTTAGGATATATGTTTAAAGGCAAATTGGTCTCATTATCGTGATCTCATCACAATCTGATTCCCACTGCATAGATCCATGAACATCACAATATATTCATGCAACAGGTAATATAAAGTGATAAAATATCAAATAATAATAATAAGTAAAAAGACTGCATGTCAATGTTAGGATCCTTTTATTTTTCCTTTTATTTTTTGTGCTTTCCTTTTATTTTCTACGTATTTATTAAGTCCGTTTAGTTTAGCTAAAGTCGGAACTCTATAAATAGGGATGTAACTACTTCTTTTCGATCATCTATGAAAAATATTATTCTGTCTTTTGACAAATCCTAGAAGGTCGATCCCCTCGAAGTGATCATCCCCTTTCTCTTCTTCTTTTTTATGATAAGACTTTAGGGTCTTATCATTTGGTATCAGAGCGACGATCCTTGGCGTTCTCGTTGCAACGAAGCTATCAAAAAAAAAAAAAAAAAACGAAAGAAAGAAAGAAAGAAAGAGAGAGAGAAGAAGAAGCAGTAACCGCACCACGCACCCCTGCTTCCCCTACTTCCGACCAGCCTACCCGTCCCTGCTCTCCGGCCAGCAACCGGCTCTGCCCCACTTCCGGCCAGAGTCCACCGCCGCCTCCCACCCGAGCCACCACCGCTGCCAGGAGACAACGCTGTCAGCGTCCCACTCTGCCGCAACCCTGCTCATCTTCTCTACCGCCGCTGTAGGGCAACTCCTTCTCCACCGCCACCGCTACTTCCCGGTCGATCGATCACCGCCGCCCGCCTCCCAACTGCAACCCTAGCCATGCCCCGCCCCTTGGGTCGCAGCTGTAGCCGCCGGTTGCCCCCCTCCTCACGGCGACCGAAACAGGGCAACTCATTGCTGCTGCCCTTGTTTCCAGCCACGCCTCCACCAACGCGCCTCCTCCAGCAGACCTCTTGCCCTCAAGCACCGTCGCCGCCCAACCGCCCATCACCGCTGTGGGCCTCCGTGCGACGACCGCCGCTCGCCTCCCGGCTGTCGTCGCTCCACCATGCTCTGCATCTAACCGAAACAGAGCACACTTGCTCTGCCCTAGTTTTTGTTAGGATCAAGAGCACTAAGAGGGGGGGGGGGGGGGGGGGGGTGAATTAGTGCAGCGGAAATCTTTCAACGATAAAAAAATGTTCGAACGATAAAAATGATTTCGGTGTGAAAGCCGATTCTAAGATTACTTTAACTTAAGATCAAGCGAGATGATGTTAAAGTCAATCTATGAAGGCAGTTTGCAGTTATGATAAAAACCAGAATATAAGCGCAAACTGAAATACGACGTTCGTACGAAGAAACTGATTTATGTCTAAATGTTGATTTGTAAATCACTTGATTAGGCGAGATGCAGTTTAAGAAAAGGTATAAAGGTAGTTTGCAGTTATGATAGATATCAAAACGTAAACGCAAACTGAAATATGATGATCGTACGAAAAAATAGATTTACGTCTAAACGCTGATTCGGAAAGTGCAAAGCTTGAAACCCGATCATATATGCGCAGAAAACAGTAAGCTTTAGAGGAGGTTTCAAGTAAAGATAATATGCTCAAAGTAAATGCAAACCGAGATTTAGAGTGGTTCGGTCAATCTTGACCTACTCCACTTTTGGCTTCCTCCACCGACGAGGTCACCAACGTCAACTAGAGGCCTTTCTTCAATAGGCGAAGGCCAACCACCCTTTTACAGTTTCACTCCTTTTGACGGGCTTAGGAGACAACCCTTACAGAATTTTCTCTCCTCTCTTTACAACTCAGAACTTGGAAGAACAGAGGGAGAAGAACTTTTGGCCTTTACAACAATTTTGAGCTCTAAAAATCACAGAACAAGATCAAGATTTCGGTGTATGTTCTTGCTCTTTCAGTGCTGAATGGGTGGGGTATTTATAGGCCCCAACCCAGCTCAAATTTGGAGCTCAAAACTGTCAATTCCCGGAATTCTAGGATCAGGCGATTGCACCTCCTGACTAGAGCGGTTGCACCGCCTGGCAGAGCTCGAAGACTGAGCCTCTGGGCGGTGCCACCTCTTGTCAGGGGCGGTTGCACCTCCTGCCAGAGCTCGAAGACCGAGCTCAGGCAGTGCAACCTCCTGACTGAGGCGGTTGCACCGCTCAGCTAGTGCTCGGAGACCGAGCCCAAGCGGTGCCACCTCCTGTCAGGGGAGGTTGCACCGCCCAGTCTCGCTCGGAGACTGAGCCCAGGCGGTGCCACCTCCTGGCTGGGGCGGTTGCACCGCCCAGTCTCGCTCGGAGACTTAGCCCAGGCGGTGCTACCTCCTAGCTTGGGCGGTTGCACCTCCCGCCAGAAATCAGGATCCGAATGGGTTGATCCATTCAGCCCAATTTGAGTTTTTTAGGGGCCCAATTGCCCCAAGATTAAGTTAATGGGATCACCTCCCATTTCCAACTTAATCATTGTTCCTAAGACATTTACTGCAACTTGCTCTGGTGCGTCAATCGCTTCATCCGGCGAGCTTCCGGCGAACTTCCGTCGATCATCCGATGAACCCTCGGTGATGCTCCTGCGGACTTCCGGCAAACTCCTAGACTTGCGACGATCCACTTGGCGAGTTCCGATGAGCTTCTTTGGCAAGCTCATGGACTTCTCGGATTTGTTCCCGTAGAACCTCCGACGATTGTCCGAACTTCCGTCGAACTCTCGAACTCCCAATGTGATCATTGTCTTGACTCCGGCGCAACTCCTGCTGTATGTCTTTCTTCTATCGTAGTTAATCCTGCACACTTAAAACAAAACTTCGATCAAGACAATTAATCCTAAGCAATTAACCAAGTTGTCCGGCATGTCATTGGTCCCTTGACGCTTCGTCCGATTCTTCGGCGCATCGTCCTCTCCTGCAGCCTATTGCCCAATCGGCCAGTTGACTCCGCAACTCCGATATCCTTGGCACAATACCCGCTCCTCTTGGCCCGATGCTCGAGTCTACGGCCCGAAGCCTTCTGTCGATACGTCGACCGATCCACCGGCCCGACGTCCAATCTTCTGACATGTTCTTCCGGCACAACATGATTTTCCTGCTTTAATTATCTAATCCTGATCGAAGCATCCTGCGTCACTCAAAACGCAGATTAAATCATAAACATGTATCAAGTAGTTTCATCATCAAAATACGAGATTCAACAGTTTTCAGCCACGCCATAGTCGCATGGGGTCTCTTGCTGCTGCTGGCTGTCGCCATCGTCGCTGCTACTGCCAGCTACTGTGCATATGCCCTTGACTATACATCAGAAACAAGAACTGGGGATTACCGACTTGCAATCGTACGCAATGGCTACCGATAACTCAGTGAAGGCACAAATGGAAGCGTTGGAAACCAGAATTGAAAATCGACTACAAGAAACTCTTCATGATTTCAAAAAGAGCTTGTTGGAGCACTTTAGCGGGTTTCAACAAGATGGGAGCTCAAGTTCTACGCTGAACAGATCGGGAGATACAGGAAAAGGGCCCCAGGATGGTGACACACTACCCATGTATCAGGGTAGAATTTCCACGATGGGAAGATGGGGATCCGACCAGTTGGATCTCTAGGGCGGAAAAATTTTTTCGTTTTCACAGAACCCCAGAAGAATCCAAGGTAGAAGTGGCCTCAATCCAACTCGATGGAGATGCAATTCAGTGGTATGATTGGTACGAAACTTGCCATGGAATTCCATCGTGGGAGTAGTTTAAAAGAGGACTTCTTGTTCGCTTTGGCCCATCCGAATATGAGAATGTTGATGGCCAACTCGCCAAAATTCATCAGACTTCTACAGTGTTGGAGTATTAGAGTAGATTTGAAAGATTGTCCAACCAAGCTAGAGATTGGTCAGAACGACAATTTCTGGGTACATTTATTGAAGGGCATATTCCCAAGATCCAGTGCAAGGTTAAGGCTCGTCAACCCCGCACTATGATGGCTAGGATTTCATTTGCACGCCTACATGAAGAAAAAATCAGTATGGAATATCGTCAAAATAGAGGTGCCAATAAATAGGTGATTAGCAGGCAACCTACTTCATCTACTCCTAGTCGAAACCACAACACTAGTAGACTAACCCGAGAGGAACTCAAAGAAATGTTAGCGAAGGGTTTGTGCTGGCATTGCGATGAAAAGTGGAGTAAGGAGCATCGATGCAAACAAGGAAGACTTTTGATGATTGAACCGATCGAGGATGAACCGGAAGTAGAAGTATCGGATTCCGATCATGAAGAAGTGGAAACTAATGATGATGTTGAAGCCGTCACACATACAGTGCATGCATTGGCTGGCTACTCTAATCCACAAACTATGAAAATTGGGGGAACTCTGAAACACCAGTCTATCACTATTTTGATTGATACGGGTAGCACTAATAATTTTATGGATAGAAAAGTTACAGCCCGATTAGCTTACCACATCGAATGTTATGACAAATTTGAAGTCAAGGTCGCCGATGGATGGATTTTAACCTATGACAACAAGTGCTCAAAGATAAAACTAATTTTGCAAGGTCAAAAATTATTTGTGGATTTCTTTTTATTACCCTTGGAAGACTATGAAGTGGTGCTTGGAATTGAATGGCTATCAACCCTAGGTGATGTCTCTTGGAATTTTTCTAAACTGACTATGAAGTTCTTTATTAATGGAAGACAAGTGACTCTCAAAGGAAGACGTGGAGATAAGGTTACAACTATCACTTCGGATGGAGCGGGTCCTTCGGAAGACACACCGGATTTTTGGTGCAATTGCATAACATTGAAAAGGAAATGACAGTGAACATTCCCACTGGAAATATTGAATCATTACTAACAGAGTTTGCGGATATATTTGCAGAGCCACACGGACTTCCACCTCTTAGATGTCATGATCATCGGATCCCACTATTACCCGAGAAGGCACCAACCAATGTCCGACCCTATAGATATCCACATTTCCAAAAGGTAGAGATAGAGAGGATTGTCACGGAGATGCTCAAAACAAGAGTTATACGATCTAGTGTTAGCCCATATTCTTCCCCAATCTTACTAGTCAGAAAGAAGGATGGCTCATGGCGGATGTGTGTCGACTATCGAGCACTTAACAACATTACAGTGAAAGATAAATATCCTATTCCAGTAGTGGATGAACTGTTGGACGAATTGGGAGGAGCTCAGGTCTTCACTAAATTGGACCTACGATCGGGCTATCATCAAATCAGAGTACATGAAAGGGATGTTCAGAAAACTGCCTTCAGGACACATAACGGCCATTATGAGTTTCTAGTAATGCCTTTCGGGTTAACCAATGCGCCCTCTACCTTCCAGAGTTTAATGAATGATATACTTCGGGCTCATCTCCATAAGTTTGTTTTGGTTTTCTTTGATGATATTTTAATATACAGTCATTCTCTAGAAAGTCATTTATTACATTTATGAATTGTCTTTAATATTCTTCGTGAGCATGGTCTTTTTGTCAAGAAATCCAAGTGCAGTTTTGGGCAACCTGAGGTTGAGTACCTCGGCCATATCATATCTCAAAAGGGTGTTGCAGTTGATCCTTCAAAAATCCAAGTGATGACAGACTGGCCAATTCCAAAGTCAATCAAAGCTTTAAGGGGGTTCTTGGGACTAACAGGCTATTATCGAAAGTTTGTGAAGAATTATGGCAAAATTAGTGCCCCCTTGACGTCACTTCTAAAGAAAAATGCATTCAGATGGTCAAAAGAGGCAACTCAAGCATTTCAATTCTTGAAAACTGCAATGACTACTACACCCGTGCTGGCTTTACCCGATTTTAATAAGATGTTTGTGATTGAATCTGATGCTTCTGGAGCTGGAATAGGGATTGTATTAATGCAGAAAGGTCGGCCTATCGCTTATGCAAGTAAGGCTCTTTCCCCTTCCCATTTGAGTTTATCTATTTATGACAAGGAGATGCTAGCTATAATATATGCAGTCACAAAATGGAGACCCTACCTAATTGGTCGACGGTTTCAAATACGCACTGATCACAAAAGCCTCAAATATTTTCTAGAGCAAAGGATTTCTTCTCCAAAGCAACAGAAATGGGTCACAAAGTTACTGGGATTCGATTATGAGATCATTTATAAAAAGGGAAGTGAGAATTTAGTAGCAGATGCCCTCTCACGCCTTCCAGAACAAGCTGAACTAGTAGCTATTTCTATTCTTATTTGTGAGACTTTGGAAGTTATCAGAAGGGAATGAATAAATAATCCTGAGATCCAAAACACCATTAAAAGATTAGAAGAAGCCCCAGGTTCTGTCTCAAATTATAGTTGGGATTCGGTGGACTTACGCTATAAAGGCCGAATAGTGGTTACCCCACATTCTTCTTGCCAGGCAATAATTCTGAAGGAGTTCCATTCATCACCAATTACTGGTCACTTGGGATTTCTCCGCACTTATAAGCGAGTTCGACAACTTTTTTACTGGAAAGGTATGAAAAATTTTATCAAGAAATTTATTACTGAATGTGATATTTGCCAACGTCACAAAAGTGAGACAGTAGCCACCCCAGGTTTGCTACAGCCCCTCCCTATTCCTGATGCTACTTGGACCGACATATCTATAGATTTTATTGACAGTCTCCCATCATGTCAAGGAAAGAGTACTATATTTATAGTCGTGGATAGACTTACAAAATATGCTCATTTCTGTGCTTTACGACATCCTTATACTGCTGCAAGTGTTGCTCGTATTTTTGTGGAAAACATAGCTAAATTGCATGGGAGTCCCCGTTCCTTTGTTAGTAACAGAGACAAGATATTTACTAGCTCCTTCTGGACAGAACTTTTTCGTTTATAAGGTATTCAACTGAATATGAGCACTGCTTATCATCCACAAACAGATGGGAAAATTGAAGTGGTAAACAGGTGCCTAGAAAATTACCTCTGATGCTTTACTAGCGACAAGCCGAAGGAATGGGTCAAATGGCTTCCCTGAGCAGAGTGGTGGTATAATACCTCTTACCATTCTTCTATTAAAATGACTCCATTTGAAGCAGTTTATGGCCAACCCCCACCTACAATTACAAAGTATGTACCCGGTTCTTCTAAAGTTGATCAAGTGGATAAGGAATTGATGGATAGAAATAAGATTATTCAGCTTTTAAAGGATAACCTCACAGCCGCACAAGCAAGAATGAAACAACAAGCTAATAAACACCGAAGTGAACGAGAATTTACTATGGGTGATTGGGTTTTCCTTCATCTTTAACCCTACAAGCAAACTTCCATAAAGGTCCGATCTTCCATGAAGCTATCTCCTCGGTTTTTTTGGGCCTTATAAGGTATTAGAACGCATTGGACCAGTGGCCTACCGCTTGGATTTGCCTACTAGCTCTAAAATACATCCAGTCTTTCATGTTGCATGCCTTAAAAGGAAATTGGGTGAAGATGCAATAGTGCGGTGCCATTTGCCGGACACTTCTACTACTGGGGAAGTTCAAGCTCAACCACAAGTCATACTTGATTGACAAGTTGTAATGTACCACAGACATCCTGTAACTAAAGTGCTGGTGCAATGGGCCAACTTACCAAAGGAAGATACCACTTGGGAGACCTACAGCATGCTAAAGGAGAAGTTTCTAGAATTTGATGCTGCTCAACCTTGAGGAAAAGGCTGAATTAAAGGAGGCGGGATTGTTAGGATCCTTTTATTTTTCCTTTTATTTTTTATGCTTTCCTTTTATTTTCTGTGTATTTATTAAGTCTGTTTAGTTTAGCTAAAGTCAGAACTCTATAAATAGGGATGTAACTGCTTCTTTTCGATCATCTATGAAAAATATTATTCTGTCTTTTGACAAACCCTAGGAGGCCGATCCCCTCGAAGCGATCAAGGAGGCCGATCCCCTCGAAGTGATCATCCCCTTTCTCTTCTTCTTTTTTACGATAAGACTTTAGGGTCTTATCAGTCAAGTCACACGTGTCATCACTCGCGTGATTGGCTTGCAGGGCACCTATGAC
Organism: Musa acuminata AAA Group; assembly: GCF_036884655.1. Lineage (NCBI taxonomy): Eukaryota > Viridiplantae > Streptophyta > Magnoliopsida > Zingiberales > Musaceae > Musa > Musa acuminata. The sequence goes on along the minus strand of NC_088329.1, from coordinate 11,751,240 downwards.
TAGTAGTACTGCTAGTGCCCCGAAAACTTGGGTAAATACCTTACTCTTTCCTACTTGGGGTCTATAAATATCTCATTCTTTTCTACTTGGGTAAGCAAGAAAAAAGAGTAGAAAGGAGTTGCTATTCTGAGTTGAAAAAGTACTAAGTGTCCTCCTCTTTAAGTTACGGGCTTAGTCTAAGAGAGGTGTGAGGCTTATAAAGGTTATCTCCTAAACTTGTGAAAATGAGAAAGAGTTGTAAGGATAGTGGATCTTCACCCATTGGAAAGAAGATTGATAGTGAAAGTCGGTGGTCTCGAGTGAAGAGGAATCGAGAGTGGACGTAGGTTGGAATGACCAAACCACTATAAATTCGGTGTGCTCTTTTCCTTTGCCGCTTACTTTTATTAATTACTTAACTACTCACTTCACTTTACTTTTACTCTAAGTCAAACTTAAATACTTTTCGATACAGCCTTTATCGAAATAGTTTTTCTACGTTGAACGAGTTTTTAAATTGACGTAATTTTTACGCAAGCACTAATTTACTCCTCCCCCCCCCCCTCTTAGTGTCGATTTTGGTCCTAACAGTTGGTATCAGAGCCAAGATTTTTCTCATTCGGTTTAACACCCAAGAGGAATAACTTTTACAAACAATTAAAAGGGTCTTTCTATCACTTGTCCTTCTATATTCAATTGGATGGACTACACATATTAGAAAACTAGAATGAAAATTATCTTGCTTTCTATGGATTTTGATTTATGGAACATTGTTGAAAGTAGTTTTGAAAAGTCTTATAAACCAATGAACGAATGGAATGATTCGGAGAAGAAGACTTTCTCTTTGAATGCTAAAGTGATGTACATGAGATTTGGCACACACTTGAAGTCACACACGAAGGCACAAGTAAGGTTAAAGAGTCAAAAATTAATCTTTTGGTTTATAGCTATGAGTTATTTCATATGAAACCAAGCAAAACTATTGGAGACATATACTCCTGTTTTAGGGATATTGTCAATGGTCTAAAAGTACTTGGTAAAAGTTTTTTTAATTTTGAACTTGTTATCAAGATATTAAGGTCTTTCGAAAAAGTTGGGATCCTAAAGTAATGGCAAAACAAGATGTAAAAGAATTAAATAACTTTTCGCTTGAAGAATTTATCAGGTCTTTAGTGACCTATAAAATGACATATATAGCACATGATGAACTTGAGAATAACCTTTCAAAGAATAGGAAGAATTTGATACTTAAAACAAAAGAAGACCACTTGAGAGAAAACTTAAGTGATGATGACATAAAACTTTTGATAAAAAAAACTTAAAAAGTTCATGAAAAAGATTAATTTTAAAAATGAACTTAAAAATGACACAACAACTTACTATAAATCAAAAAAGCTACCAAAGAAGAAGAAAGCATTCAATGCGACATGGGACAAATCAAGTACATCCGAAGATGAGGGGCAAACCAACAAAGGCGAGATGGCGAACTACTCCTTATGGCTTTCGACGATGAGGTATATAACTCAACTAAAATGTCTTTACCTTACGATGAATTACTAAATGTTTTCCATGATTTATTTGATGAATGTCAGCTAGTTGATAAAAAATATAAGTTGCTAAAAAAGGATCATGCTTCTCTTACTAGTGAATTTAAAATTTTTAAAAATGAGCATGATAATTGTATGTTAACTCCTTGCACTAAATGTGAAGAACTAGATTCATGTAAAAAGGAAATTTTGTTATTACAACAAATATTAAATAAATTTAAAATTGGTAATAAATCTTTAAACATGATTCTTGCCAATAAGAATCATGTTCGTAGAAAAGAAGGAATTGGCTTCGTGAGTAATAACACTCAACAAAAGCCAACCACATTTATTAAAGGACCCACATTAAATGTTTTCCTTGAAAACAAATGTAATTTTTGTGATAGACATGGTCATTTTGCATATAAATGTTCATTTAAAGGATATGACTTGCGTAAATTAGTTTGGGTTTCTAAAGAAACTATAAATGACCTTATGTTAAAAAACAAGATAGGTAATCCAACCATGAGAGACCAAAAATCAAATTGGTACCTATAACAAACCCATCTTTCTTATAGACAACTCTACAATCAAAAACTATGAGCAAAAATAAAATTTTGATAGTGGATGTTCAAAGCTTATGATCAAATATCCAACACACTTCACAAAGCTCACTAGCCGAAATAAAATGATTTTGATTGAAAATACTTTATGTTTAATAAAATCATACTTGATGATTTAATGATTTAATTATGCATGATGATTTGAAGTAATGATGATTTTTATGATTTATAATTTATTGATTTTGTTGATTTTTATGATGAAATTTGTTTTTTTAATTTTAAACAATAATGCATGTTTTTGTTTGGCATAAAAGACAAAGGTGTGCTTATGTGAAATAAATCACATAAATTGAAACACATAAAAAGGGAATGTATTTTTCTTTCAATCTCTATCTTATCGAGTTTTTCAATAAGAGATCGGTGAATTTATGTTATTTTATGAATCTCTTGAACTATGGAAGTGATTTTGACTGTTTAATTTTGAATGTTTTTTTCCAAATCTTTCACTTGATACTGGAGATTTATTCTAAATGAATCAAGATCTTTTATCTCCTATGTTTCTTATTCACTATTTACAAAAGGAGAAGTATCTAAATGAATCATGATTTTTATTTTGAATTCTAGGAATTATAACTTGAAATTATTAATATATAAATCATGATCTTGACAACTTGAGATTTTTTATACATGAATCAAGATCTTTTATTCTCCTATGTACCTTTTTTGCTATTTACAAAAGAGAATATCTTTTTCAGAATTCATGACTTCAAATATTCTTACTATTTGATCTCCTAAGATTTTTTTTTATTATTTAAGAGATTTATCAAAATAAATCATGTCTTTTGGTATTCACATGATCTTTGATATTATCTTTCATGATATGATTTTCATTATGTACAATTGCCATGTATTTATGATTTGTATATCTCATGATATTATTAAATCATTGATGTAAAAAAAGTGAGAAAAATTATACTATTATATTCTTCCCTTCTCTTTGACAATAACAAAAGGGGAGAAAAGTCTTGCTAGCTTACATATCACAAAGAAAAAAAGAAATCTTGCTAGCTTGCACATTTCAAGGAGAAAAACTTGCTAGCTTGAAAATTGCAAAGAAAAGCAAAATTGCTAAACTTCACTTCCCTAAAACTTGCTAGCTATTATATTCTAAAATGATGTAAAACTTGCAATTTACTATCTTGTATTCTTTTTTAAAGATTGTTAGCTTGCACATTTCAAGGAGAAAAAATTATTAACTTGCACATCTCAAGAAAAGCAAAATTGTTAAACTTGTATATCTTTAAAACTTGCTAGCATGCATGCTCTAAAGTATTGTAAAACTTGCATATTTCAAAAAACTTAATAGTTGCACTTTTCTCCTTTTTGTTGATGATAAAGGGAGAGAAGTTATGATGATGATCATGCATGGTATGATAAAATTTTATATTTTAAAATTATTATGCATGATTTTATGATGCATGCAATAATATGATCAATTGATTTTTTTGGTTTTTTCAATATTCATGATGCATGCAATGATGAAACACTCATGATACTCATGAATTCAAAAGTTCTATCAATATGACAAATTTATAAGGGGAGTTCAATTAAACTCTATCATCAATTAGTTATCATCATCAAAAAGGGAGAGATTGTTGAATCTTGGATTTTGATGATGAAACTAATTAATAAAGTTATGATCTAATGTGTGTTTAAGTAACATAGGACTAGCTTCAATCAGTGAAAGATAAATTGATTGAAGTAGTGGAATCAGAGATTAGGCCGAAATGAAAAATATCAGAAGATTGGACATCGGGTCGGAGGACTAGTCGACGTGTCGGTAGAAGGCTTCGTGGCATGAGTTCAAGTATCAGACCAAAAGGATCAAAAATTGTACCAAGGAGATCGGATGTTGTGGAGGTCAACATGTCGATTGGGCAATACGTCGAAGGAGAGGACAATGCGCCGAAGGGTCGAACGAAGCATTGGATGAACCAATGACATGTTGGACAACATGTGATTCATGCTTGTAATCAATTATATCTTGATTGAAGTAGTATAGGTTGTAATTGAGTTGATTTTGAATATAATTAGACCAACTCAATTAGAATCTCATTGGGCCTAATCTAAGGTTGATTTAGGCCTATTAGGATGCCCATTTAGTGACCCTAAAGTTGGGTCAAGCGGTGCCATCGCTAGAGGCTTGGTTTCAAAGAGCTCAATCTATGAGGTTGTTAGGCGGTGGTACCACCAGACTGGGCAGTGGTACTGTCCAGTGTTAGTATGTAGGCGGTGGTACCGCCCAATACCCCGGAAACCCGGGATACGACCCTTTTTTGCTCTAAATTTGAATCCATTTGGGGTCTATAAATATCACGCCTCCCAAATCGATAATATTATAATTCAACAATAATTCATTCTAGGATTCAAATACACATTTGAGGACACTAAGAAAACATTCAAGTCATTCACATCCATAATTCCACAATTCATAAAACTTGTGTAGTTTAAAATCATATATTATATCACTCGATGAATCATAAAATCTGAAGCCAACTCACCAAGACAATAGCCACCTCATAAATCCATAAGTGTGGTATTCTATACAATCACAAAAATCAATATTTATCAAATGTTCATATCATTACACAAATTAACTTAACACTCCAAAATCCTAAATAATGAGAGGTTCTTTAAACTTTTACAAAACACATAAGTTCATATTTACCATCAACATTCTATTAGACACCAAATATACTTATACAACAAAAACATATCGTCCACTAAAGGTTTACCCAAAGTCTTTAGTTTTCCATAGGCTCAACCCAATTTAAACATTTTAGCATGCGATAAGCTATCCTGAAAATTTTATATAGCAATAGGGTGAGCATATAGAGCTCAGCAAGCGACTAACATATCCATAGTGAAAGAGGACAGTTTCAAAATAAATAAGAAACCAAATACAAGGCAGCGATACAAGAGTTCATAGATAGCCACTCGATGAATGCAGAATTACAATGTCATTTCATTCGAAGTATGTTTTGTTCATAATAAGGGAATAAAGACTAATTAGAGCATTTCAATTATATGAGTAGCATTACGAGGCATATCAATAGCGTATAAAATGTTATGGGCCATATCAATAGCATATGAAACATTTTGGAGCATATCAAAGCGAAAGGAGAATGTTTCGGAGCATTTCAATGGTATATGAGATATTTCAGAGCATATTAATGGCAAATGAAAAGTTTCGGAGTATATCAATGGCATATGAAACATTTCCGAGCATATCAATGGCGGATGAAACATTTCGGAGCATATAAATGGTGTATTAAATGTTCCAGAAGATATTAATGGCATATAAAATATTTTGGAATATATCAATGGCATATGAAATGTTTCAGAACATGTCAATGGCATATGAAACCTTTCGGAGCATGTCAATGGCAGATAAAATATTTTAAAACATATTAATGGTGGATGAAATATTTCAGAACATATCAATGGCATATGAAATGCTTCGAAACATATCAATGACATATAAAGCATTTTGGAATATATCAATGGTTTATGAAATATTTCGGAGCATATCAATAACATATGAAACATTTTGAAGCATATCAATGGCATATGAGATATTTCGGAGCATATTAATAGTGTATGAAATGTTTCGGAGCATATCAATAACAAATAAAATATTTCGGAGTATATCAATGATATATGAAATATTTTGGAACATATCAATGACGTATGAAATGTTTCGGAATATATCAATGGCATATGAAACATTTTGAAGCATATCAATAGTGTATGAAATGTTTCGTAGCATATTAATGGCATATGAAACATTTCAAAGCATAGCAATGGCGAATGAAATATTTTGAAGTATATCAATGGCGGATGAAACTTTTCGGAACATATCAATGGCATATGAAATATTTTAGTGCATATCAATGGCATATGAAATGTTTCGAAGTATATCAATAGAATATGAAACATTTCGGAGCATATCAATGGCAGATGAAATATTTTGGAACATATCAATGGCTTATAAAATGCTTTGGAACATATCAATGGCATATGAAGCATTTTGGAGCATATCAATGGCATATGAAATGTTTTGGAGCATATCAATGACATATGAAATATTTCGGAGCATATCAATAGCGGATGAAGCATTTCAAAATATATTAGTGATGGATGAAACATTTCAAAGCATATCAGTGGCGGATGAAACATTTCGGAGCATATCAAAGAACAAATACGAAACAGAAGCTCAAATGTCACATTTGACATTGCATACATTTCATTCTTATCCAAAGCACATATAGAAGCACATAACCAAAGCTCTGGATATCATATCAAACACATAGATGGTGAAGTGGGATTATAACATAATATGGTTCATCCATTTCTGAATGACCACCAAACAAAATCTAGAGCATCGCGGGCTCTAGGCACATACTCTTTACCATTTCTAGCAAAGGTCTAAATAATCTCTTTACCATTTCTAGCAAAGTTTCATATTATTCCACAAACGCTAAAGTACAAAAGGGTATTGTGAACAATAAATTGGGATATATCGTAAATACATGCAGAACAATAGAATGTATATGCCAATACGAAACATTGCAATACAAACATGAACTTTACATAATAGATTCAGATATACAAATAATTAAAGGACAAGAGTATATAGGAATTCAAAGCAATAATATAAGGCTCAATTGAAATAAGAATGTTAGCTGAAATCAATTTCCAAAGCTCGATTCTGGTATAATTTGAGAGGCATATTGCATGAATTATTTAGATAATCAATTATACTCTAATTTTTATAAACTTAATGTCATTCGAAAGATGTATCAATCTAGATTTAGATAAATCAATTTTTGTATGAATAGGAGTTCCCAATGAGGAGTTATAAATAATTTAGTAACCAAAGGTTAAAGAACATTATCTCTGTTTTGTAGAATTTATAGAGTTGATTAGAATAGATGATTCAATAGGAATTTATGCTCCAAATCATTCAAATCAGATATGCACAGAAAGATTTATGAGTCTAGTTTATGATAAATTATATTTTGTATAAATCAGAGTTTTCAACAGAGAGTTATAAGTAAGAGAGTACTGAAAGGTCAAAACCGATAGTCTCTATTTTATAGATTTCATATGATTAATTGAAATAATAGTTTGGATATACAATTAGACTCCAAATTTGTTAATAATAGTGTTAAAAGAAAGGGCTATTAGCATATTTTCAGATAAATTTAGTTTCTTCTAAATAAAAATCGGTATAGAAAGTTATGGCTAGAACAATACAAAAAGGTCAAATCTCAAAAAAAAAATAGATTCATAGTTTTATTCCCAAACGACCGAAATATTATGTATGAAGCCAAAATATTCCAAAATTTTCAAGATTAAGATGAAATCAGAGATCAAGAGTTATGTAGAAAGGGGTTAGAACACTTGCCTTAGAAAAATTTAAGTCCTAAATGTGTGGAATTGATGCAAAATCTCAAGCCAAAGTAAAGCTTTTTCTTCCTCTACTTCAATTTATCTTCCTTCTCTTCTCAAACTTACGCTGGTTGCAGCTCTTAAGTTTTCCTTTAGTTTCTCATTTAATTACTTAGGTTTAGCTAACATAAGAATTACTATGTGGTAAGCATGCATGAAAGAAGCCTATGTGTCATCCTTAGAATAAACATAGGTGGCACCCTCCTTAGGTTAGCTAGTGACACATGTCCTCTATTTTTTTTTTAACTTAATATAAATCTTTCATAAATTATCTCAAATTATTAAGATTTACATTTAGGTTCCTACATTACAAATAAACCCTTATAAAATTTTCGAAAATGAGGGATGTTATAATAAATACCTCATACTTTCCTGCTTGGGTAAGCAAAAAAAACAGTAGAAAGGGGTTGTTATTCTGAGTTAAAAAAAGTGCTAAGTGTCCTCCTTCTCTTTAAGTTTTGGGCTTGGTCTAAGAGAGGTGTGAGACTTAGAAATGTTGTCTCTGTTGAATCTCGTATTTTGATGATGAAACTAATTGATAATTATGTTTATGTTTTAATCTGCGTTTTGAGTGACGCATGATGCTTCGATCAGGATGAGACAATTAAAGTAGGAAAAATCATGATGGGCCGGAGGAACATGTCAGATGATTGGACGTCGGGCCGGTGGATCGGTCAACGTATCGACAGAAGGCTTCGGGCCGTGGACTCGGGCATCGGGCCAAGAAGAGCGGGTATTGTGCCAAGGATATCGGAGTTGCGGAGTTAACTGGCCGATTAGGCAATAGGCCGCAGGAGAGGACGATGCGCCGAATAATCGGATGAAGCGTCGAGGGACCAATGACATGCCGGACAACTTGGTTAATTGCTTAGGATTAATTGTCTCGATCGAAGTTTTGTTTTACATGTGTAGGATTAACTATGATGGAAGTAAGACATGCAGCAGGAGTTGCACCGGAGTCAAGACTATGATCACGTTGGGAGTTCGAGAGTTTGACGGAAGTCCGGACAGTCGTCGGAGGTTCTACGGGAAAAAATTCGAGAAGTCCAGGAGCTTGCCAAAGAAGCTCGTCGGAACTCGCCAAGTGGATCGTTGTAAGTCCAGGAGTTTGCCAGAAGTCTGCCGGAGCATTACTGAAGGTTAGTCCGATGTTCGCCAGAAGTTCACCGGAAGAAGCGATTGACGCACCGGAGCAAGTTGCAGTAAATGTCTTAAGAAATATTGTAGTTAGCATGTAGATTAAGTTAGGAATGGGAGGTAATCTCATTAACTTAATCTGGGGGCAATTGGGCCCTTGATAGACCCAAATTGGGCCGAATGGATTAACCCATTCGGGCCAGAATTCCTGCCAGGCGGTGGCACCGCCAGGGTCGGCGGTGGCACCGCCCAGGAGATGGTCTCCCAGGAAAGCTGGGCAATGCAACTGCCCAGGTTAGGTGGTGGCACCGCCTGAGCTCAGTCTCCGAGCGAGACTGGGCGGTGCAACCGCCCCAGTCAGGCGGTGGCACCACCTGGGCTCAGTCTCCGAGCGAGACTGGGCGGTGTAACCGCCCCAGTCAGGCGGTGGCACCACTTGGGCTCAGTCTTTGAGCGAGACTGGGCGGTGCCACCACCCCAGTCAGGTGGTGGCACCACCTGGGCTCAATCTTCGAGCGAGACTGGGCGGTGCAACCGCCCCTATCAGGCGGTGGCACCGCCAGAGCTCGGTCTCCGAGCTCTGTCAAGCGGTCGTACGACCCAGTCTGGCAGTAGTACCGCCAGGACCCCGGAAATCTGAGATGTTACATTTTTTAGCTCCAAATTCAAATCAGTTTGGGGCCTATATATACCCCACCCTTTCCTGCATGAAAGGGCACCGAAAATCCAATCTTACTTTGTGATTTTTAGAGCTCAAAAGTGTTGTAAAGGCTAGAAGTTCTCCCTCTTTTCTTCCAAGTTTTGATCTTTCAAGAGAGGAGAGAAAATTCTGTAAGGGTTGTCTCCTAAGCCCGTCAAAAGGAGTGAAACTATAAAAGGGTGGTTGGCCTTCGCCTATTGAAGGAAGGCCTCTAGTAGACGTCGATGACCTCGTCGGAGGAGGAAGCCGAAAGTGGATGTAGGTCACGTTTGACCGAACCACTCTAAAATCTGGTTTGCATTTCCTTTATGCTATTTATCTTAACTGTAAACTACCTTCCTTACTTTACTTCAAGTACGTTTCTGTAAGCTTTCAAAGTTATTATCTGCATGAAACGATTTTTACATCGGAATCGGATTTCAACGTGCAAACACAGTTTCAATCGTCGAAAGTTTTCCGCTGCACTAATTCACCCCCCTCCCCCCTCTTAGTACTCTTGATCCTAACAATTGATTTCAGAGCCCGGTATTTCTCATTTCAGATTTACACCCGAGAGAAATGGCTCTTCATGGCTTTTAAGAGGGCTTATTGGTTATTCGTCCACCATTGTTTAACGGATTGGACTACACTTGTTGGAAAACTCGAATGAGAGTTTTCTTGATTTCTTTGAATTTGGATTTATGGAATATTGTTGAAAATAGTTTTCAACTTTCCTCTAAACCGATGAACGAATGGTCGGATTTGGAGAAGAAGTATTTTTCTTTAAACGCAAAGGCTATGAATGCCTTATTTTGCGCTTTGGACAAAAATGAGTTTAATCGGATTTCTACATGCGAAACGGCTTTTGATATTTGGCGACCACTTGAAATCACGCACGAGGGAACTAGTAGAATCAAAGACTCGAAAGTTAACATTCTATTGCATGATTTTGGGCTTTTTCGAATGTAACCAAGCGAGACTATATGCGACATGTACACCCATTTCACGGATGTTGTCAATAATCTAAGAGTTCTTAGTAAATCTTTTTCAAATTTTGATCTCGTAAGCAAGATCTTAAAATCCCTTCCAAAAAAGTGGGATCCTAAAATAACCGCAATACAATAGATAAAAAATTAAAATTATTTTTCATTAGAAAAATTAATCGGGTCATTAATGACCTATGAAATGATACTTTTGGAACATTTTGAACCCGATGAGCACTTGAACTACCTTCCAAAGAATAGGAAGGATTTGGAACTCCATACAAATGAATACCACTTGAGCGATGACTCAAGTGATGAGGACAATGATGAACTTGAACTTCGAACACTAAATCTTAATAAGTTTATTAAACAAAAATCTAAAATAAACAATGAACTTGAACGGAGGAAGAGGCTAAAGAAGAGGAAGGCAACCAAGGATGAATCAAGAACTTCTAAAGGTGAAACAGCGAATTGGGCTTTGACGAGCTTCGACTACAAGGTAAGTAACTCAACTCTCTTGAATTATTTTGAAATTACTTGAAGTTTTTCATGAGTGCTTAATTTAGATAGTAGGAATAGGAAATAAAAAATTATTTTTCAAAAATTATATCATGTTTTTCTTTTAAGCATCTTTGAAAAATTAAAAATTTGATCATGAAAAATATATTGCTAAGGTTTCATGCATGTTATGTTTTGAAATGTTGAATGATGTATGCAACATTAGGGATGATAATTATATGATATGTGATAATGCTTAGGATTAATCCATGCATAGGATTAATCCATGCATGTGTATCTTGATGATTTTACGTCATGCATGAGTTTTTGAAGTAAATGTTGATTTGAAACTCTCATTTTAGATTAACATGTTTTTGGTCTAATTGTTTTTTTGACGAATTAAGATGACATTCTCATGACATATTAAGATGACATAGTGCATATACATCTATGTATGAATTTCTTGATAGTCTTTTGATGATAGATGTGATATCATGATGTGTTTGGTCTTGACGGTTTCATAATGAAACTTATGTTTTGATTTTATATTATGATACATATTTTCACAAAAGACTTGAATACCCTCACATGAAATCAATTGTATGAAATGGAAATGAATTTTCTATCCTATTGAGATTAATGAATTTATTTTACGAATCTTGTGAATCTCATGAAAATAAACATGATGAATATTTTGAAAATAAATGAGTGTATCATGCATTTGGTCTTAATGATTTCTCTTGAACATACTTTTTGAAATCATACTTGATGGTAAATATCAAGATATTAAAAGGATGTTATTATGGAATCATGCTTGATGATTTGTTTTATGAAATTTGCCTTTCCGTCTTAAATGTTGACACTTGTTTTATTAAAGGTAAAGGCATGCTTATAGGAAGAAATCACATGAATAGAAATTTATAAAAACGAAATGTGATCCTTTATCTTATCGACTTTTCAATAAATCTATGCTTGTCATGTATGAATTTATTGAATGTGACTTTGAGGATGATTTCGAATTTCACAAATGCTTGATTCATACTTATGACATGAGACACATTTTAAATATGAATCATGTTCAATGCTTCAATCATGTTATATCTCCCTTAATTCATTTTGTTCTCCTAGATTTATTTACCAAAGAGGAGAATCTTCCGAATGAATGAAATGATACAAATGAATCACTTATCGATATATCTTTTTGAAATATCTTTTTAATGTGATGTTGATAATTTGAGATGCCTGTTGGAATTCATGACATGAGATAATTGAATCCTTGACTTACTCTTTATATGGCCTGAAAATAGATGTTTAAAATCTTGCTTGATGAGTTGTTTTATTAGATTTTGCCTTTACGTTTTGAACTTTCATGCTTATCTTGATTTGGCATATAAAGACTAGGGCATGCTTAGATGAAAAAGAATCACTTAAAAAATATTTTTCCCATCTGATCGAGATTAATGATTTCATGATATTTTATGAATCTCGAAATTGATTTTGATGACTTGATTATGAGTTTCAAGTTAACGATTTGATTTGAATGAGTTTTATCTAAATCATAATCTTGATCTTGCAAAATTGGAATCACAAATAATATCTTTTGGTATTCATGAATTAATACTCACAATATGAAAGTATTGGTATTCATGACTTGAATTTGATTGAAACATTGCATGCTTAAATTAATTATTCTCCTATATTTCAAAAATTCTTTAAATGCCTTATGTGATGATTGAAAATTAATTTGCTTTATGATGAATCACGAATCATGACTTGATCCTTCATTTGTTTATGAGATGGTTGAAATCTTTGTACCTTTGAATTCTTCCCTTCTCCCTTCGATTTTTGAATTTATGCATGTTATATGTTGAAGATTTGAAACCATGTTTTGATATCATGCATACCCAAGAAATGTTGATTTAATAAAATGAATGATGATTTTTCTCTAGAATATAACTTGTGATATGTTTTTTTTTATAAATCATCATCTTGATTTCTCGATATTCGATACATGAAATTTTATTATGAATCAAGATTTTTTGTTTAATCGATCTCCTAAGATTTTCTTTCGATTATTTATGAGGAGGTTTTTCAAAAAGAAATCATGTCTTTTGGTATTCACATGTTTAAATCTTTCATGATATGATCTTTATGCAATTCCTTATATTCATGAAATGTTTATCTCATCACCCAACTAATTCTTCTTCATATTCTTTATATGATGATATGAATGCATGAAATATTCATAAATTTGTAATGATGCATGCAATACTTATGATAATGATGTACATGATGTATTGCATATGATGTGTATCATGAATGCTTTAAATGATGAATGTTTAATATCATGATCAACATGTTGATAAATGCTTAAAAATTTTAATGCTTGAATATCATGTATGATATGCTCATAATGATGATTGATTTATTTTTCGGTATCGTGCATGAAAAATAAGGTTTTTGAAATTGTATATGTTTTAATTTGAATATATAATGATGCACAAATAAGATTGATACTTACCTTTGTCATAATCTGAAAATTGATATAAGGGTCTTCCCTTCTTTTTGACAATGACAAAGGGGGAGCAAGAATTTCTAGCATAGACATCATGAAAAGAGGCAAACTAGCTAGCTTGCACAATTCAAGAAGAAAGCAAAAATTATACTTCTCAAAAAAGAAGAAATTGCTATCTTGAACATCATCGAGAATTGCTCGCTTAAAATCTCAAGAAAATGTAAAAATGTGCTATCTTGCCTATCTCAAGATGCAAAACATGCTAACTTGCACTTTGCAACAGAAGCAAAATTGCTAGCTCAAACTTCGCAAAGGAAGCAAAAAAATTGCTCATCTCAAAAGAGAAGCAAAGATTGCTAACTTGTATATTTCTAGAAGCAAAAGTGCTATCTTACCTATCGCAAAGAAAAGCAAATATGCCAACTTACATATCTTTGAATTTGCTAGCTTGTATATTGTAAAACTTGCATATTTTAAGAAGCAAGAGTTGCTTTCTTGAACATCTCTAAATTACTAGCTTGCATGTTCTAAAATGTTGTAACATTGCTAGCTTGTATGACGTAGAACTTGCTATCTTGAACATTACCAAAAGTGCTATCTTGTATGCCGTAAAACTTACATATCTAAAACTTGATAGCTTGAATGTTCTAAGCATGATGTAACACTTGCTAAATTTTCTAGCTTCAAAACTGCATGATGATAAAACTTGATATTATGTTTTTCATGCAATGAGTTGAACCTATATTCCAAACATAAGAATAGTTGGACTTCTCCTTTTTGTTGATGACAAAGGGGGAGAAGTATGATGTTATGCATAAGTTCATGATGACGTGTTGCAAGTATTCATAATAAATATTGCAATGACTTGAATTCAGTTTGAATTTAAGGTTCTATCAATATGGCATATTGATAGGGAGAGAGTTTGTTTAAACTCCGGGAGTTAAGTTTAACTCCGTCATCAATTGGTTGTCATCATCAAAAAGGGGGAGATTATTGAATCTCGTATTTTGATGATGAAACCAATTGATAATTGTGTTTATGTTTTAATCTGTGTTTTGAGTGACGCAGGATGCTTCGATCAGGATGAGACAATTAAAGCAAGAAAAATCATGTTGGGCCGGAGGAACATGTTAGAAGATTGGACGTCGGGCCGGTGGATCGGTCGACGTATCGACAGAAGGTTTCGGGTCGTGGACTCAGGCATCGAGCCAAGAAGAGTTGGTATTGTGCCAAGGATATCGGAGTTGCGGAGTCAACTGGCCGATTGGGCAATAGGCCGCAGGAGAGGACGATGCGCCGAATAATCGGACGAAGCGTCGAGGGACCAATGACATGCCGGACAACTTGGTTAATTGCTTAGGATTAATTATCTCGATTGAAGTTTTGTTTTACATATGCAGGATTAACTACGATGGAAGTAAGACATGCAGCAGGAGTTGCACCGGAGTCAAGACTATGATCACGTTGGGAGTTCGAGAGTTCGATGAAAGTCCGGACGGTCATCGGAGGTTCTACGGGAACAAATCCAAGAAGTCCAGGAGCTTGCCAAAGAAGCTTGTCGGAACTCGCCAAGTGGATCGTCGCAAGTCCAGGAGTTTGCCGGAAGTCCGCTGGAGCATCGCCGAAGGTTCGTCGGATGTTCACCGGAAGTTCGCCGGAAGCACGCCGGAAGAAGCGATTGATGCACTGGAGCAAGTTGCAGTAAATTTCTTAAGAAATATCATAGTTAGCATGTAGATTAAGTTAGGAATAGGAGGTGATCCCATTAACTTAATCTGGGGGCAATTGGGTCCTCGATAGACCCAAATTGGGCTGAATGGATCAACCCATTCGGACCAGAATTCCTGCTAGGCGGTGGCACCGCCCAGAAGATGGTCTCCCAGGAAAGCTGGGCAGTGCAACCGCCCAGGTTAGGCGGTGGCACCCCTTGGGCTTAGTCTCCGAGCGAGACTGGGCGGTGCAACCGCCCCAGTCAGGCGGTGGCACCACCTGGGCTCAGTCTCCGAGCGAGACTGGGTGGTGCAACTGCCCCTGTCAGGCGGTGGCACCGCCAGAGCTCGGTCTCCGAGCTCTGTTAGGCGGTCGTACCGCCCGATTTAGCGGTAGTACCGTCAGGACCCCAGAAATCCGGGAGGTGATATTTTTTAGCTCCAAATTCAAACCAGTTTGGGGCTTATATATACCCCACCCTTTCCTGCATGAAAGGGCACCGAAAATTCAATCTTACTCTGTGATTTTTAGAGCTCAAAAGTTTTGTAAAGGCTAGAAGTTCTCCCTCTTTTCTTCCAAGTTTTGATCTTTCAAGAGAGGAGAGAAAATTCTGTAAGGGTTGTCTCCTAAGCCCGTCAAAAGGAGTGAAACTATAAAAGGGTGGTTGGCCTTCGCCTATTGAAGGAAGGCCTCTAGTAGACGTCGGTGACCTCGTCGGAGGAGGAAGCCGAAAGTGGATGTAGGTCACGTTTGACCGAACCACTCTAAAATCTAGTTTGCATTTTCTTTGTGCTATTTATCTTAACTGCAAACTGTCTTCCTTACTTTACTTCAAATACATTTCCGTAAGCTTTCAAAGTTATTATCTGCACGAAACAATTTTTACGTCGGAATCGGATTTCAACGTACAAATGTAGTTTCAATCGTCGAAAGTTTTTCACTACACTAATTCACCCCCCCCCCCCCCCCCCCCTTAGTGCTCTTGATCCTAACAGTCTCCTAAACCTGTGAAAATGAGAAAGAGTTTAAAGGTAGTTGATCTTCACTCGTTGGAAAAAAAATCGGTATTGGAAGTCGGTGACCTCGAGTGAAGAGAAATCGAGAGTGGATGTAGGTCGAGACGACCAAACCACCATAAATCTAGTGTGCTCTTTTCTTTGTTGCTTACTTAGCTGCTCACTTCACTTTATATTTACTCTAAGTGAAGCTTAAACGCTTTTTGATACGGCCATTATCAAAACGGTTTTTCAACATTAAACGAGTTTTCAAATCAACATAATTTTTATGCAAGCACTAATTCACAACTCTCTCCTCCCCCCCTTCCTCTTAGTGTCGATTTCAGTCCTATCAGCCTTTACTATGGGGATCACCGCTAGAGAAGAGGATAGTTGACCTCCTTCATCCTCTCTCACAGATCTATAGGTTTTCAGGTTTATACGATCTTCATAGGTAACACATCTTTCTTATACAAATAGTTTTCGGTTTTACGGATCTTTGTGCACCAATTTTTGCATAACGATAAAACCTTCTTTTCTATGAAAAATTCTAGGATTTTTATTTTCTGTTCTTCCGCTATACATGTGATGTCACCCCATATTTCTCAACAACAAAGACATTATTGACCCTGTAATCAAGTGTTGGATTGAAATATAGTTTGAATAATGAAATATATTCTATATTATGGCATAGATGATTAGGGCATATCTCCAAGGGAAGAATTGAAAAATTAGTGAAGGATAATATTTTGGAAGATTTAGACTTTACTGATTTTGATATTTACATAGATTGCTTTAAGGGAAAGAAAACTAAATATACAAATAAAAATACTAAAAGAAGTAAAGAGCTCCTAAAGATTATTCATCATACTAATATTTGTTGACCACTCTATATTCCCTATTTTAGTGGAGAAAGGTATCACATTTATATATGACATGTCCATTTATGACTATATTTATCTAATATATGAAAAGTCTCAAGCCATTGACACTCTTGAAGTGTATATAAATGAGATAAAGAGACAATTATATAGAAAAAATTAAAATTATCATATCTGATAGAGGTGATGAATTTTATGACAGATGTGATCAATCCGATTAAAATATTGATCTTTTTACTAGATTCTTAGAACAATGGGGTATTTGTGCTCAGTATGCAGTATGCCTTACCAAGTATGTCACAATAGAATGGTGTTACTGAAAGGTGAAATCGTACTCTTATGGATATGGTTAGAAGTATAATGAGTTATTCCTTTATACTTGTCAATGTGGGTGAAATTCTTAGGACAACCATGTATATCTTGAATAGGGTTCCTAGTAAGTCGATTCCATCAACTCCATTTGAGTTGTGTACAGGTAAGAAACCCAATTTGAGACATTTACGTATTTGAGGATGTCTTGCAGAGATAAAAATATTTAATCCACATGAAAAGAAATTGAATCTAAGAACTATTTTTGGATATTTTATTGGTTATCTAGAAAAGTTCAAGGGATACAGATTTTATTGACCTAGAATCTGGAAATATAAGATTTCTAGAAAATGACAAAATCAATAGGAGTGAAAAATCTTGAAAGATCAATTTTGATATTAAGAAAATTTAGGTTAATTCTCTCATATCATCTCCTATTCGAGAAATTATTGTTCCTCAAATCAATGAGAGAATTGATGAGGGTGAACAATAAAATAACATCGATGAACTCTCAAATGATATTGAAGTCATCGTTGATGATCTTGTAGAACAATCACAATTGGCAGCTTTGAGTAGATCTCAAAGAAAAAGGAAACATGTCATTTCTGATAATTATGTGGTATATCTACAAGAATCAGATTATAATATAAGAATAAAAAGACACATCTTATTATTTTCAAAAGTCATAAAAAGTAATAATTCTAAAAACTGGTATGATGCAATGAAAGAAAAGTTAAAATTAATATACCAAAATGGTATTTGAGAACTCGTTGAATTACCCAATAATTATAAAAGAGACAATTGTAAATGAGTCTTTAAAACAAAACGCCACTCAGCAGGTAATATCAAACGATATAAAGCTAGACTTTTGGCCAAAGATTTTTCTCAAAAAGAATACATCGACTACAACGAGACCTTTTCTCAAGTTTCTAAAAAGGACTCTTTGAGAATCATCATGATATTAGTAGCTCATTTTGATCTCGAGTTACATCAGATGGATGCGAAAATAATATTTTTTAAACGGGGATCTAAATAAGAAATTCTATATGAAACAACCTAAAAGATTCATAGAAAAGGAAAAGAAAGTTGAGCTTGTAAACTTAAGAAATTCATCTATGACCTTAAATAAGCTTCCAAACAATGGTATATAAAATTTCATGATACTATTACTTTCTTCGGATTTAAAGAAAACACTATTAATCAATGCATATATCTCGAGGTTAGTGGGAACAAGTTTATTATATTAGTCTTATATGTGGATGATATTTTGTTTGTCAGTAGTGATCTTGGTTTATTACATGAAACCAAGATATTTCTCAGCAAGAACTTTAAGATGGTTGATATGAATGAAGCAACCTATATTATTGGCAATAAGATATTCGGAGATAAATCTCAATAATTGTTAGGACTATCTCAGAAAGGATATATTAATCGTATCTTGAAGACATTTAATATGCAGCTTTGCTTTGCTAATGATACACCTATTACTAGAGGTAAAATTTTCAGCCAAACTAATGCTCGAAAAATGACTTATAAAATAATCAAATAAAGAATATTCTTTATGAGTGCAGAAGTCTATTATATGCTCAAACCTGTATAAGACCATATATTAGTTTTACAGTTGCAATGCTGGGTAGATACCAAGACAACCCAGGAATTGAACATTGGAAGCTGCAAAGAAAGTAATGAGATCTGTAAGGGACAAAAGATTATATGGTTACATACAAAAGATCATATCAGATTGAAATAATGGGATATTCAAATGTTGATTTTGTAAATTGTCTCGATAATAGGAAGTCCACTTCATAATTTGTATTCATGTTAGCTGATGGGGCAATTTCTTAAGAAAATATAAAACAATCACTTATTACATCACCAACAATGAAAGATAAATTTGTAACATGCTTTGAGGCTACAAATCAAGTTTTATGGTTGTAAAATTTCATCTCAAGGTGTGGTTGACTCACTTGTCAGATTATTGAAGATATTTTATGATAATATCATAGTAATTTTCTTCTCTAAGAATGGCAAGTACTATAATGGTTCCAAGCACATCAAAATAAAGTACTTAGTGGTTAAAAAAAGAGTCTAGAAATAGTAAGTGTCAATTATGAACCTAAGCATCACTATAATGATTATTGATCTATTTATTAAAGCTTTATAGTTTAAAATATTTAAAGAACATGTTTTTAGAACGGGGCTTGTGATCAAACCACAAAAAAAATATGGTGATGAATTTATGTGGATGTTATTATTGATTTTTTTGCTTAATTAAAGTTATTTGTTTCTACTATCTTATTTACATTTATGTTTATACGTATTATAATTGAATGTAATAATAGAACTATCTTAACCAGACAAATTACAAGGGTTATTATGGACTATATTAGGAAAGACTAATAACGTTGTAGTACAAGTTTGACATTGTTGATATACAACCGCTATGACTCGCATTGATAGTTGAACTTAATATAGTATTATTATATTTATTTAACTTATTAGCTTATTTTAAAATTTATGGCCATGTATAAAATACTTTTTAAAATTTTTCAGAATCCAATAAGTTAAAATTATTTTCAAACAAATTTTATTTTATTTATTTTGATTTTGAATATCTTTTATACCTTATCAATTAATGGTCAAGTGAGAGAATATTAGATTATGTGACCCTTTATAGTTGGATAAGATATATAATAGAACTAATTGGATTATGATGATAGATATTAACCAATAGAAAAGAAGTTCATATTATAGTAAGATTCCTTAGGGAATGTCCTTGATGGGAAGAATTCTCCTAAGAACTTATCCTAAACCTTTTGCTCTAGTCTATAAATAGATAGGACCTCTAGAGACTAAATGATATATGTCATAAGATACAATTGAGAGAATACGGTTTCTCTCTTAACCTCTCTAAACCATCAATAACAATAGAGATCTTTTTCAGATGGCATCGTATGCATCGTGAATCTGATCTTAATATTATTTGATTTCAATCCTGACATAAAAATTTTTTGTATAACTTATAGCATATTATAGATTCTATGCTTATACTCAGGTCATGCCTCACGATTTTCTGACCATGATTTTTTTGCTAAAAGTCCACGATATGTTTGATTAATGTCATACGTAGATCATTTTGAGTTAGGAATAGCGGATCAAAAATCTCATGGGTTGTGTCTGTTTGGGTTTGAGCATTTACGGTACACACGAGACTAGAATTTGGCTTATCCTGATGATTAAGTCAGGCCCTAAGAATCTGACTGACTTCATGAATATGATACATGAGGTTCTATATGTCGGTTACATTGCATCAATCAACAAATTGTGGTTTAGGTACCATGGTTCTATTTGCTTGTTGTTCAAGGTGGTGTCTAGATCTTTAGTCGACCAAAACTATTCTGATCTATATTTGTCTTCGGAACCTATCAGTGAAATATTTATGTGAAGTGAGAAAGCTATAATAAGAACTTTATTACTGATTTTTTTTCCATTTAATTCGTTAGTGGTAATGGGTTATTGGTTATGATTATAGTTATAGATATGGGTTAATGGTTATGATCAATAATTATGAGTTACGGTTGTGGTAGTTATGAGTTTATGTTCTATTATGGTTATAATTATTTTTTTATTTTTTTATGTTTATTATTTGTTATGGCGAATCCTTCGTCGACACGTTTAGATAAGATCGAACGATCGGAATGAGTCCCATGCTCTTGTTGGTTCTTTCTCCCTTAAAAAGAAGGCGGCATGTCCGGTCTTGGGAGTTGCTTCCACTCCCACGTCTCGTGGTTCAGGGCCCGAATCTTCTTTTGTCTTCTTTTTGATTTGATCGGATCGTCGTCTCAGCCGGTAAAGTCAAATCTATGGCTCACCTTTTCTTGCCTTCTTTCCGGGTTTGATTCAGGAGTAGGATGACGTCTCAATCGTATCCTTCTCCCGTTCTTGATTTCGGGTTTTAAGTTTTTTTTGTTTTATGAATTCGGTTCATGGCTCACGAACTTGATTAATCCTGAACAATTTATGGATAGTTGGACAGATCTTCTCGAATAGTGGGTGTTTGTGTAATTTTACTCGGATTCTAGATTTTTCAACAAATACATTATTTTGCAGGTATTTTACATATCATGCTAATTAGCATGATAACTTGGGTCTTTCTTTCTTGATTTTTTTTCTTTTTTTTTGTTTTTCTGGTGTGGCCTTTCTAGAGTTATTTGCTATGTTAGTCTAGACACATGTCAAGCCCAACTACCTAGAGTTGACCCCCCATGGTTGCCGAAGATGGTAATGTTCTCGTTCATGATAGCAAATTACCTTAAACTGGCCTTGTGCATTGAATTTATTTTTCTAGCTTTGTTGAGATTCTGGAGGACCCACATGGCCTTGTTTAGTCCGCCTGTAAATGATGGAAACGGTGTTTGTTGCGCGCCCAGATTTCCTTAGTTTAATTTTCTTTCCATCCTTAATAGATTCCTTAGGAAAATGTATGTGTGGCTGCGTTTTCAAAAAATTCATCCAAACGCATATTAATCGCCATGCCCTAAATCCAAAGTCGTTCAGAGGTGTCACTCGAAATGCATCGTAATACTTCTGCACTGCAAAGTTGCTTGCTGGTAAGAAAATGTCTTTGCAATTTACCCTGCAAAACACATAGATGTGTTTTAGCCTGCATCGATCCTGTTCCATCCTAATCCAAACCTGCAATTGGGGGTTAGTATTTACCATCAAAATTTATATCGAATTATAAAATGCCACAGATAAACGACGGATGACAGTTCCTATAGTCCTAAACTAATCGCATATTTTCTCCAAACAACGTCTTAACTAGGAGCGCAGGTAGGCAATCCAACTGTAGCTAGTACAGAGACATTGATTAACACCCTTGTGCCAGCAGTAATGGCATTTATGATACAAATTCTACGAGGTCCAAAATGTTAGCTAGCACCAAAAAATAAAAAGTTAGAAAGTGAAATAACAGTATCCATTCAGTGGATGCAACCAACTTACCTGAAGCAAATGCACATCCCGACTTTATAACTCACAGCTAGGACGAATCCTGATAGAAGGAAAAGATTTAAAACGTTTCTGAAAAACATAGACACTGATGCTTTTCGCCCACATCCTGTAGGTTTCCCAACTACACAATCAGCCTTATTGCAGGGAAGGAATAAGCCCATGTTTCTGATCTTTTGCAGTGAACAGTTGTCTGAACTGCCTGTTACAGTCAAGCTGCGCATGTGGATCATCCTGGCCATGATGTGGATCGAGCTGGTTGATTCTGTGGCACAAATTTGTCCAAGATGTTTTCCTGGGCCCTCAGAAAATTCCACAGCGAATGCAGGGGGTGCTGAAATTGAACCCAGCATGGTGACAAGTAGTTCCGTGATAGTTTTACCCCTACCCTCATTCTTTTGGACATCTGCGACAAAATATGAAAAATCATCTTTAGGTCTATACCAATACCATAGCAAGCTTCAGCAATGGTTCCCTTAACAACCAACCTACCACCAATAAGTCCACCTTGTCTTGCTTTGTAAACTGAATTTCAGGTAAGATATAGTTCTAAAAAAATCCTGAAAACTAATACCTTTTACAAGGAAATCAAACCTTTTCAAGGCCGACTTAATCAAGAAAAGAAACTTTCAGGAAGTAAATAGTTTTGAAAAACTTAACAAGGTGCACTGAATATTGTGGGTTTATGATGGGAGAATGGGGTTACTCCATACCTGGTGCAGCGGTGAAGTTCTCAAACTGATTTTTTGCCACAGGTACATCCGAGGATGATGCACCACCATTATTAGTTGTTGCATTATAAACATGATTAACCTGTCATACATTGACATAGAATAAGTGAACCCCAATTGTAGACTAATATAATCTTAGTTGCTTGTCCAGAATATTTTTAATTGCACAAAGCATTTCCCATTGTGTATACCTCTTCAGCAAAGTTGGATGGGCCCAAAATAGGTGAATTAATACACTCCACCTTCTCTGAAAAATCTGTAGTATCATCATATAAATAATCTGTGGTGTCAGAGAAACCGATCAAATCATCGAACTTGAAACCAGAAGGATCAGCTGTCGGTAAGTGCAAAAGTTCATTAGGTAGTACACAATCATCCGGAGTGATTGGTAAGTCATTGCTACATGCATCATAAAACATTGTGTAGTCTTCAGCCCGTTGGCCAGGATCACTGAACTGCAGATAGAAGTGATCCAGTACAGGAGACAAATGTAACAACTCTGGATGATTTGAGTAATGGTTTTCAGGATTAGAAAATGTCTCGGTGTTGGTCATTCCTTGTAAACTGCTATTCTCAACCCCTTCCACAGTATTTTGCTCACAGAAAGTGCCTAAAAGATCACCAGTGGAGTCTTCAAATGTACAATGACATCCCACATTTGAAGCATTCAAGATATCATTCAGCTCCACATATCCATTATTATGACATGAAGTATGACCACAATTCTCCATGGAACCTTGTTCACCCAAACCATTAACATGAGTTGGATTAATTTGCAGCTTGGGTTCATTTACACAATCAACCATGCTTTCAATAGAAGTTGGGTCTGCCAGCCTCTCCAGCAACATGGTGGGATCGTCTGTATGGTCACCACCATCCTGCCCATCAGGAGCCTCCACAATAGTGGGAGCATCCTCATGTTGATTGGCCAGTTCTTGGTTCTAGAAAAAAGAGTTCAATAGAACAGTTTCACCAAGATATTACGTAAGGGCAACACTGAAGCAATGTGATGAAAGTAATAGCAGTATGAGTATAAACATAGTTGTGGACATCCTCTGAAAAAAATCAAACAGAAATATGAAAAAATTACAAATATCCATAGATGAAAATGGTAAGTACAACTGCAGCAATAGAAAGTTTAAAAGAACCCTACATTACATTGTAACTACAAAGGGATATCACAGATTGTAAAGTGAATGTCACGCTCACCAAATAGATATAAATAATTTGAACAAAGCAGGAAAAGCAAAAGTGAAGCATCCGTATATGCATATCCAACAAGATGATTGAAATATCAAGGACCATCTTCCAGCATGATAATAGAGATAAGTACAATAAATATGGCAACAGCAACAAGCCATCAACATCAGTCATGAACAGTAGAATACAGCTGCCAGGTTTTGCATAAGGCTTATGTTCATAATCAAAAAGTTCTTTATCTTCAGACTTTACTAAAAAGTGTCAAAAAAACACTCATAAAAATCTGGACACTGATAATAAATTTCAAGGATGGGCAATGGATTGCTTGGTGAAAAGTATAAAATTAATTAGATGTGAGAAATATTTTTTTCTTAGCCGTTTTTTCTTTTTCATTTTTTCCTTTTGCCTTTTAAGGTGTGGGATGGAGAGGGTAGGTGTACCTCTGAAAGTGTTCTCAGAAGGTCTAGTAAGATCTTTAAGGATGCTTCTAATGACCCAGTTCGGTTTGCTAAACCATTAAAAGTAAACCTAAAAATATTTTAACCATTAAACATTAATTAATGTACCAAACCAACTAAATGTAATATTGGTCAAACTAGCATAACAAAATTAAAAGCTATCAGTAGTTTAACCACTAAACATAGGTTAATGCACCAAACCAATTAAAGTAATACCAATTAAACTAGTATAACAAAATTAAAAGCTAAAAATATTCCAACTGTTGAACACAGATTGCTGTACCTAACCAAGCATTTACAAAATTGAACATAAAATAAATGATCAAATGTATCCAACTAAACCAACTCAAAACTCACTCCTGCAGCTAAACTTACGGATTGGAAACTTAATTTTATGCATGAAAAATCTTGCATGAAGCCATAGAACTCAATTTTAGTTCCAAGAACCAAATTTCAAAACCAATTTTTCTTTCAAGGGAACGAAAGGCTCCTAACCAACTAAACTTAAAGTCTGGTCAAGCTCAAGCTAGCAAAACTATAAATCAGCTAGACATTTTTCATGATCATATTGGCATATACCTCCTTGACAAAGAACAAATTTAAGTAAGAATTATAATAGAAACTTAGAATCTCACAACAAAATTGTACCACAGCTAGTTGCTCAAATCACAAATAAGATGAATTGCCTTAGAGGTGCGACGTAAACAAATGGAAAAGTAAAAGCGTAAGAAAATGATATAAGACTTAAAGCAGCTATGGTATATTAGAAACTAATGTTTGCACGATATCAAAACAGTATTTGAAAATTAAATTGACATATCATGAACAAAAACAAAAGTCTGAGTAGATATTTACGTCTAATCTTGAAAAATGTAAAAGATAAGATGTAAAAGTCAAGATATTATGGAAAATGATCATAAGATTATTAATGTAAGATCCACATTTCTGTGATCATCACAAACCAACACAATATTTATTATTCTTTTAACAGTAGGTTAATCAATTCCAAACAGATCTTTCATCAATATTATGATATAAAGAAGAAAAAGAGAGGCAGTATGCAATCTACAAATTAAAAGATGTACATGGGGTCCACCAAACATCAACCTATTCCTCACCTGTAGGATATCAGTGAACTGAAAATGTTCCTGCTCCCTAACGTGATCACTGCCATCACGCACAACAACCAAACCATCAGCTTCCTCCTCCCACTCTTCCTCAACGAAAAGTGCCCCGTACTGAGCACCATTTTGCGGCCCTGAACCACTCTTCTGGAAGATCCTGCACACAACATAAGCATCCTTCCCCACGCAAAGTCCCAAATTAGGTTTACCGTATATTAGAACCAATTTTCATCAAGAAAGATCTCCTACAAAACTATCTCGCCGTACCTGAAGAACCCCGGAGTGCGCAAGTTCCTCATCTTCGAGCCGGTACTCGTGCATCACCCAGTTCGTCCTGGAACCATGTGGCGCACGGCCGGCGTGGAAGACGAGGGTCTTCTTCATGCCGACGACACGAGCGCGGTGGCGGACGGGCCGGTCCTTCCCGGTCATCTTCCAGAAGCCGTGGCCCGTGGCGCGGTTGGTCCGCGACCGGTTGGAGTACTTGCGATCCAGGGCGCTAAAGAAGTACCATTCGAGGTCGCGGCTCTGAATCCGAGAGCGGCCCGGGAGGTCCCACGGCTCGCACTTGTAGAGGTCGACCTCGGCGATGGCATCGACGCGGAGGGGCCGGCCGCAGATCTTGCGCTGGAGGTAGTATCCGACGAGCTCCTCATCGGTGGGGTGGAAGCGGAAGCCCGGCGCGAGGGCGGCGGAAGACGATGCACCGATCATCGCAAGGAGGTTTCCGAAAAGGTAAGCGATTTTAGAAGGGTTTCGAGGAGATCAAGAAAGGAACGCCATTAAGGTCTTGGAAGAGATCAAGAAAACAACTCCATAAGAGGTGGTGAACGCTTCAGGTAGGGTTTGGACATGGCCGCCGGGACGGCGGGATCGGAGGGGTTAAGCGATTCAAGAAGCGCTGGGAAGAGATGAAGAAAGAGGTGGTGAGGGATTAAAGAAAGGTTTGGACATGATCGCACGAATTAGGGTTTGAAGAGAGGGGGAGATTTAGTAATGACGAAGACGAGAGGCAGGAGATCGTCGGATGGAACGGAGGAAGTGAGTCGTCATTGAGGAGGAAGGCAGAGAATGGGAGCGGCTTGGGGATTTCTTGTGTTTATAGTCTCATTTTTCTTGCATCCTCCCCTATTTGCATTTTCTTGTGAGTTTATGGCATTTTCCGTGTTCGCTCGTAGTGTATTATTATTACAGTAGTGACCATTGACGCAAATCTTGACACGGGGGCTTGGACTTGTGGGTCCACTGTCTTTATGACGCGTGGCATTTATTATTAACGCATGTTGGATAACATCACTGACCCAAACGAAATACTAACACTTGCGATGGATAAAATAGCAGCAACAAAGTACAAATTAGATCGGGTCAAAGGGATAACCAAGGAGTAGTGTGGCACAGGTTTTAATCAAATTAGATTGGGTCATAGGGATAACCAAGGAGTAGTGTGGCACAGGTTCTTTTTCTTTTTTTTGGTAAGAAAAGGTACTACAAAGATAATGTAAACAAATTATGATACTGTTCGTTGATATATAATTATATCTATAATGTCAAAAAATAATCACATACAATATCAAACCTGTTATATAATATTCAATAATTTTCAATAACAATATCGTTATTTAAAACAATATCAACTCATTACTACGAATTTATGTGATCTTTAAACATTTATTTTGTGACGAGTTTTGTGCTAATTACATATTACCTCTAGTGAAATAATATATTACACCTTAGTGAAATACCTTTAACATTCAAATCCTTACCTACACCTTAAAAAATTAAATTGACATCCCTATAGTTACGAAAATGATACATCTAAATCCATTTACCATAACAACATCAATTTCATCAAGGAAACATAAAAACTAAGAAATAATAATAATTTACATTAGCGTCGACACAGTTTCGAACGACGAAATGATCACTCAGCATTTGCATCGATAACTCATTCATCGCTCAACATCTGCATTGATATCGACGCAGATGGTGGCCGTCATAACATTTATTACAAAGTTGATGACCACTTCGCCATTGACCCGTTGGGCGGATTACTCAACCCGAAGCTGGGGTTGCTAGAGTTCCTATTGCTCCCCCCACTTCTGTGTCAATTTCGACAGGGGTATAAAAAAAGAAGAGAAGGGAGGCTCATCAAAAGAGGAGTTTTATTCACCATAATTACCACCGACCGAAAAGGAAAGCTATGAAAGATTAATAAACAAGTGATTTCAAGCTCCCGACAAACGTATATGATGATAATAGAAAAATATAAGTCTCAAAATTTGATACCATTATCGAGCACTTTCCTCATCTACCACATCCGCCCATGACCCTCTATAACAACGTTGTCCACCACCATCTACATCATTTGCAATCACTAACTAAAACGTTAAAATTATATTTTTTACATTTCATTTTCATATTTCCGACAATATTAAGATAAAAAAACCTAGATATTTTATTTTTATAACTATAAAAATATCAATATAACTTTTTAAAATATAAAGATCGAGATACAAAGAATAACTAACTACGTAGGATAATCTATAATTAGCCCTCATGCATTCTATCAAAGCTAACCAAATCTTATTCAGCTAATAATACAATACTTATGAACGAGAGATCAATATTGAGCAGCATATGCCACAGCATAATAGCATCAATCTTGTATAGCAAAAGTACCAAAACATTAACCCAAAAGCAAAAGAAAATCATAAAAAAAATCAAGGCGATAAATAAGTTTCTGAAGAGCCGACAAAAATAACCTGTGAGACAAAAGATGCAACAGCCTAAGAACCATCACATGACAGCAAAATAAGTTGAAGCTACTCTCACATCAAACATATAGCAAATTATCAGTCACGAGAAAACTGTTAAAAACAAATCAGAAAACATGAAAAATCATAAAATAAGAACCATTGTTCACGGCCTGCCACCTAACAGCGGAGCAACTTGTGCACAATAAATCAGCAGTACCGCATGTCTTCACATAATCGAATGGCAACTAAGAGATATGTTGACTACACCAACAAAAGCAAAATTCCCTTAGAAGTCTTAATATTTAGTTGATTGAAGACTCCAAATACCGAAGAGATTCCAACAAAACTAGTCTCCACCAAGGCAATTCCTAAAAAAAATGTCATAACTTATCCAAGCTATAGAAAACGACACCATCCTTTCCAATTTGTATCACAAAATACAGATCTTGCAGTGTGAGTACCTGTTACTGGTATGAAAGAATATCCAGCCTCGTGATTAATTAAGGGTTTCCCCACAAAGCAGCTTGAGTAAACCATATGGGTTCTGCAGCAAAATTAACCAACCAACAGGCTTTTATCATCTCTCAGAATTAGATGAAACTTTTTGCATAATCATTGCCTCAGCAGCACGAATTGCTTCTGGTGATCCAGTTATTGTTACTTTCCTGTACATTTTGTTTGCACAGCAAATCAGAAAACTAAAACTCATGCGGTAAATTGCACTGAGGGAAAAAAAACAAAAAAGAGCTTTTGTACCTATCTGATGTGCCCGAAACGAAATCACCTCTATCCGATATCTTGATCCTAGCTCCACTAACCTGAACATTGAAATTTTACATGTTAAGAAATTGCAGCAACTAATTCCCGCATTCATCAGACCCTCCTGGTGATCATATAGTTTATATCAAATTGGGCAAACATTAACACAAACTCAAAGATACCATGTCACAGTAACAGGAACACCACGAAAATACATGGACTTTCACCAAAAAATAAGTAACTAAATAATCTTATCAGTTATCCCAGTAAATCCTTTCCCATGCAGACAGAAGAATTTATTAGAGATTTTAGTCCACTGGGCACAAAAAGGAAAAAAGATGAAATACCAACAATTTTTCTTTCGAATGAATATCTTTACCACCAAAAGCATATTTAATCATAGCTATAAATGAACGTAAATCACTTTACACCAAACACCATTCAGAAGATAACATGCTTTTTATGAAATGAGCACCTAAAAAATCAAAGCAGAAATTGAAACAGATTAACAGTGTACTTTCCAAACCTGACTTATCTCTGTTATGTTCCTTCCCCCACGACCAACGACCGCCCCAATATGCTCATCTGCAATGCCAATTGTCACTGAATTACTCTGGCCTTCATGAGGCCCACCAGGTGACCGTGATGGAATAACAGGTGATGCCACACCCTGCCAAACCATTAACTCGAAGCATCATTAGACAAGGTGCAATCATAACCAAACAACCATATAGGACTTTTTTTTATTTTGTAATAAATGTAACGGTACATGATTATAAAGACAGGACCTGAAGAAAGTGGCAACAACTACAATCAAGCATATTTCTTTCTTTAGTTTTCAACCAAAGCATTACTACTTGGTAATCACCTTTAGAAATCAAAACATAAACTTCAGACCACACCAACTGTCATTTATCCAATGCTAGGTACTTTATGTAAAACAACCAAAGTCTTCAAAATAATTTCAGAATATGCTAAATTTAATGTATACATGAGAAAGCATTAGATTTGCTCCTAGAAGTTAAATTTGAGTTCCTAATGTCAAACAATACCCAGGTGTTTCACTATGATCCAGAAACTCTGGGAAAGACTTTTCTTGATTTAGTTGCTGACAATTAATTATATGCTTTCACAAATTTTATCATTCTATTCATCCATGAATAAACCAAAAAGAACTATCAAAGTTTTTAGTTAAAAGGACACTAAACTGTTAATTTTTTTCATTGATTAAGCAGAAGATACAGTGGTCATACCATTTGCTCATCATTTGTTAGTGGCCATATATGTTGTTTTCAGATTACTTTCTCAATGTGCAACAATTTTAGCATCTCCAAAAATAATGCATTGCAAACATGATAAAAACCTCCTAGACCACCATAGATAAAATTTATTCAAACAAATATTTCATATCTTTGAAAAATTCTAGATGCCTATAAAAGGAAACATCTTAGAAAACTTGCAAAAAGTAAAACAAGAGCCTTGCCTCAAACATGCTAGTGCCAGTGCCACTATAGGATCAGTATGAAAATGTCATAGAAATTTGTGCTATACAACAGAATCAGTACCAGCCATATCATATGGGAGTATCTTGTGGCATGTCATTAGTGCAAGAAACATCTCAGAAACCTTGCAAGAAACTGAAACAATAGCCCTGCCACCAACATGCTAGTGCCAATATAGGGTCGGTATGCAAATGTCATAGAAAGTTATGCCAAACAGTCTGAATCCATGTCCACATAGCATTCACATAAAGGCTTATCAAGCGTAACATGTACAGTAGTCCTCTTTCAAAGGGAAGGAACAACTATGAAATGTAATATTGTCTTACGAGGAACTAATATTATATTAGGATATTATTCTGACCTTGTTAATTGGATATTTTCCTCCAACTCCATTGGGTCCATAACTCACAGGGCCATATGCTACAGAAGGAATCATATAGCCAACAGGAACACCAGGATAATTAGCACCTAAAAGTCCAAACGAGAAAAGAAAAAAAGATAAGTGGCTCATACTAATAAGTTCAGGCCTAAATAATGACAGCTTAATATAAAAAAGAAAATAAGAGAGAAGAGAGACAGAAGAGCGGCCAAGAGCAAGAAGGAACCTTATAACATGTACTGATTATCATGGTTTCATGTAATAAAATCAGACAGAGTATAAAAGAGCAAAGAATTGTAAAATAGAATTAAAACACTAACATCAGAAGTAATGAATAAATAAATATGGTTTAGCATAGGACCTCAGGCACTAAATCATATAATCCAAAACCAGTGAGCTCTCTTAAATTGGCCACAACTTGCGTTCTATTCTCCAACCAGAGAACCCTCTGATTTTGTAATTTCCATCACACTGATAAGTTTAGCATACCAAAGTATTTTAAGATAATGGGGCAAGATCACATGCTTCAGGCA
The DNA here is from genome assembly GCF_036884655.1 of Musa acuminata AAA Group. Lineage (NCBI taxonomy): Eukaryota > Viridiplantae > Streptophyta > Magnoliopsida > Zingiberales > Musaceae > Musa > Musa acuminata. The sequence goes on along the minus strand of NC_088329.1, from coordinate 11,719,499 downwards.
ATTGAAGAAAGATAAAGGTACTCAAGTCAAAACCATACAAGAAAAAGAAACAAAATTAGAAGCATCATTGTTTTTGTATCCAACTGCACTGTTCAAGAAACCAATACTCAATCTTAACATGTATCCTAACTTGACTTTGTATTTCAGAGAAAGCTTCTTCTTCAGGCCCTCAAACATTTACACTTGGACCCACTAGTCCTTCACATTCATGTTCACATCTTAAAGTACTGCTTATAATGCCAACTGTCATACACATTTGAAACTTTATCCATTACACTGAAAGGAGTATCGACCATCTAAGCTGATACCTCCTTCCTATATCCTCATAAAAAGAGAATGATAAATAATATTTCTTTTAGCAAAAACCACTAACAAGAAAATAAGATTAATCAAATGTCAAAGAGTAAATTTTAACAGGGAAAAATGATTTAAAAATTCTTCTCCAAGAACCAAAAAGTTTTGGGTTCCCCATAATAGATATTATGGAATTTACAAATGAAATCAGCTGTTTGCCTTGTTTTTCCTTTTTTGCCATTGGGTGTGGAATTCTTGAAATACCTCATGTTTCTATAACAAAAAGAGCCAATTAATTAATTACAAGCAGTTAGTTGGATAGTTTTAATTGTCTGGTTTAGATGATAACAACAATTCAATCAACTTAGGCATGCAAACAACTACTTTATTGAGTTTTGTTTTGAAATAACTCATTGAGGTGAATCAGCTGAATAGAAATAGGAAAAACCACTTTCTATCTAAATTCAATGCCATGGTGGGTCCATTTGTTGTTATCAACAGGAGACGTGACTTATAATTTAGTTATATTGTCATTTTCTTTAAAAAAACCTACTTACATATACTCTATTAGTCTACTTCTCTATAGTGTAAAGTGCAAACCTAGGGCACAAGATTCCCACCAAAACAGGATTTAGGAAAGGTCAAAGCACACAACCTTACCTCTAGAAATAGATACCTTTTTTTTCATGATTAAACCCCTGGTCACTCGGGTTGCAAAGGAGCAACCATACGTTATACTCTATTTTCCTCATATATGCTCACCCTCACATATGCTTTATTTTCCTCTTTCTTCGTAGTCTTCCCTAATTCCCAAAATTCTGTGCAGAAGATCTGCTGCAAATTAAAGTTGAAATCAGATTTACCAGGCCTTATTTTGATGGAAACTGATATAATATCCTTCAGAATAAGGAACATTCATGATTGATCAACTATTCTCAGCATAGCAGTGGACAACACTTAATTCTCTAATTTCAAGCTAGCAAGCAACATAGGAGATCATCAAATACAATGAAACAAGGACAACCTAGCTAATCTACAAATAAGGATGAAGCAGAACAAAAAAAAATGAAGGATATAGCCCTGCTAAGAGGCATGAGAATGGCAAATATGGACTGCCCTCTTTGGTTTATTTTTCACCTGGATCATTAACTTCTAGATCAGTGATTTAAAAAGGCGCTCGGGCGAGGCGAGGCGAGGCCCGAGCGCCTCGCTAATCTCCCAGGCGACGCGCTTCAAACAGGCGCCGCCTGGGCACTCGCCCGAGCCCAGGCGCTGGGCGCTTCGGGCAAGTGTAAGTGAGAACCCAACCCTAACCCTCGCCGCTGCCGCTACCGCTCCCGATCCCGATCTCGCTGCTCGCCGTTGTCGCTGCTCGCAAACGTTGCCTCTGTCGTCGCTCGTGCCTCCCGCTGCTCGCCGCTCCTGCTCCCGTTGCCGCTGTCGCTGCTCACAAACGCTACCTCTGTCGCCGCTCGCGCCTCCCGCTGCTCGCCGCTCCTGTTCCCGTTCCCGCTGCTAGCAAACGCTGCGGCTGTCGCCGCTCGCGCCTCGCGCTGCTCGCCACTCTTGCTCCTGCTCCCGCTGTCGCTGCTCGCAAACGTTGCCGCTGTCGCCGCTCGCGCCTCCCGCTGCTCGCCGCTATCGCTGCCACTGTCGTCGCTCGCCACTGCCGCTGCCGCTTCCTCTTTTCTCAATCAACAGGCTCAGCACCCCCTTACACTTCCTTCTTCTCCTTCTGTTAACAGTATACAGTATATTGTTAACAGTATACTGTATACTGTTAATATTGTTAGGTTTATTTGAAATTATTAATTTTCAATATTGTTAATAGATTTTCTTAATTTAATAGCATATTTTAATTTAAAATTTTAAATAATTATATTTATTAATTATATTATATATTTTTATATTTTAGCGCCTCGCTTCGCTCGAGCGAGCGCCTGGGCGAGCGCCTGGCGCCTCGGGCGTTTTTGGACCTTGGCGCCTAGCGCTTTTTAAATCACTGTTCTAGATTTCCCCAAAAGAGAAATGCACCGCAATCTACATCTTTTGAACCCAATTGACAGTGAGATAGTACATTTTGTGTAAAACACAACAACCTTAATGAGAAAAGCAATAACCTGTGGTGGAAACTACAGGATTTAAAACTCAAGGCCCCATCCTTCATTATCTTCTACATCACTGCTTTTACTACAACCAACCGTCCAATAACTACACGATCATTACAGAAAATCACAACCTGTTCCCAACAGAAACTGACTGATACACCATAATCCTCGGAGACTTGAAGACATGCTATGGCACGAGAAAGAAAACAAGAAACAGGAGATTTCTCACAGATGTTAGATCAGTAGAATCAAAGAATTTAAACATTAGCATCAACGTTTAGTCAACAAAGGATCTCCTAGAATGTGCAGAGTGAGAAGTGGAGACAGAAAAATATACGAAGAGGAAAAGCTATTCATTGGAGACACACCTGAATATGTAAAAGCTGAGTTTAATGTTTGTGGATAATGAGCATCTTCTATTAATTTTGCCAATATAAGATAGATAGCACGCATTTGTTCTTCAAAAGATCCTGTCAAGGTAACCAGCCTATCATTTAGGCCAGCATTAGTATCCTGAGGTGATATTTTAATTCCAGCCCGTGAGTCTTCTATAAAAGACCTGCAAAATTTAGTGGCATGCCTCAACTATTTTTAATCAGAAAATCAGAGCAGCACAAAAAGTGGGGGATGAGCATAACTAATGAAATGATACATAATACAATTCAGATCAATCTGCCTGAAAAAATGAAAAGACAAAGAAGCCAGTCCTATTCCTGTGGAATAGCTTTATCACTCCTGGCTTTCTCAATCCAAAAGTCATAGAAAATATCATGGTGACGACAAAATAAAGCTGCAAACACTGCTATAAAAAATAAGACTTATTTTTAATCTACTTCAAGTTTCACAATGTACAATTTCACTTAATTATCACAAAATATGCTTGAATGAAACTATACTTTATAGTTGATCCTCCTTTTCCAATTATGGCACCGCATGAGCTATTAGGAATAATAAGCCTGACTTTTGGTCTACCTTCGACATCATTACTTTCTTCCACCTGTATGATGAAAAAAAAACTTAAGCCAGTGTTCAGTTTCTAAAATAAATTATAAATAACATAAAATTCACACCTCATTTAACAACTTTTCCAGGATCAGATCCATTGCCTTCATAACATCATGAAAAGTCCCAGAAATCAATACTATTCTATCCGATGTTCCTGGAAAGACTTCATGATTACGTGATAGCTGAATACGCGCTCCAGATTGTGACTGGAATTCAGAAATTGTTGATCCACCCTTCCCAATGATACAACCAGCAGCCGAGTTTGATATAAGAAACCTTATGTGTGTCTGTTTCTCGATTTCATCTGAGACGAATTTTAAGTACTCACTAGATCAGGTTAATGGATCTGAAAAAAAAATTAAAAGAGAAAATTTCCATGTACTACAATTGCAAAGGGCAGAAAAATGCCAACATTTATGCAGCATAGTCAAAGCTTGAAACAAATTCATACAAAAAATCACAGCAATACAAAAAGGCTTAAGAAGGGCATGCAGACTATTTTCTCAGACTCTAATAACATGTGATATATTCTATAGAGCAGATAATTTGCATATTTCATATGGTCAGTCAAGTCATGTTTGGAATAGTAAGATATAATCAACTGAAGATATTTAATTGTCTTAGATGCCATGCAAAATGTGGCAAAGTTTCTGTCATGAATTTTGCACATAAATAGCTGTGAACATGAACATCCATACATTTTACATCATTCTAATATGAAAGCATAAAAATGGTGAATATTTATTACCTAGACCCAGTTGTTCTATTTTTATTGACTGAGTCTAGACTCACATAGCTACATTCACCCTTTTTACCTGAAGGCTGAAGCACAAGAAAAATATGGAGATCATACTTAACTTACTTCACTTGAAATTTGTAATCTAAAAGGTTTACTAATTTCTTTAAAAGAAATTTTTTAATCTAAAAGGTTTATTAATTTCTCTATAAAAAACATTAGTTGAACACTCTAATATAACAAAAAGAGACTTTCAGTTTTATGATATGCCATCATGACGTTCATGCTGAAACAATACACTGCTAAGTAGCATGGATTGGCATGGGTTATGTAGTGCCATGGGCCCTATGTAAACCTCTATGCTACTGGGAAAAATTCATACTGATATCGTGCAATCCATTTGGTGTCTTCTTTGCAAGGACAGCATGACAAGCACATGTAATATTTGATACATCCTCTTTGGTGGCATCAGTTATCGTCATGTCGATAAAAGGTAGTACTAAATTAACAGTACCAAGTAGACGAACAACTAACTCTTTGGCATGGAGCGATTTGGGAGAAGAAGCACAAAAATAAGATACATGCATCTTATCTGTCCTTCAATAATCCCACAAAATGAAAGATAAGGCATGATTAACCCTTACATGAGAATCAGCTAATAAGGAGTAACAAAATGATTTATGCCTAAGCCAATAACTTTATCCCAGTTGTTCTGAATAGACAAATGGTTGTTAAGTAAGCCACTCAAACAATCAAGGAAAATGAGCAAATTAATCTCTGGACTACTGTTGGTATTGTTGAGTAATTATATGACTCCCAGCTAAGTCACAAAAAGAATGTTACTCAAACAAGCTAGTATGTTAATCCACTCTGCATTGTTTTGCTGCTAAAATCAAGTCACCAAAAATAAAACCCTAATTTCTTTCTTTTCCAATCCTCTCTCTTCAATCTTGCGCATCGTTCAACTCAGAACCTTGTCACGACAGATTTCACAAACGGATTAAAGCAGAAATTTCAGAGTTCTGTTAGGGTCCCTTAAAGGATTACAAAAAAATAAAGATAAAACAACTAGGATTCTTTCGACAGAGTTAAATCAAGTACCACTATCCAAAGGACGTAAACAGCAACAAACACGAATCACTTGCTTTTCCTCATCAGGTTCCAAGTGCAACGATCCATAGCTCAATTACACCACAAAAGCTTCCAATGACCTCTAAATCCACATTCATATAGACCTATACACAACCATCATACGGTCCTCGCTATTGTTCTATGAGATCAAAAGAAGCAATTCGAAAATCAAAGAAAAAAAGAGGTGATCAAATGTTACCTAGATTTGGGGATCTGAGGTTCTCGGATCGGCGGGGGGCGTTGTCTGGAAAGGAATCACCGTGCAGCTCGGGGGACTCCATGGCGAAAGATTGAGGACGGCGGGGAGGAGAGGGGAGTGGGAGATGGGAAGGGGAAGGAGAGGAGGAAGGAACCTGGCTTTTCTTTTCCTCTCTCTCTCTCTCTCTCTCTCTCTCTCTCTCTCTCAAGCCGGTCGCGACTGAGAAGGGACGGCTTCACGATCTCGCCCTCGCCCGCCTCACTTTCGCCGCAGCGACTCCTTTTTCCTTTTTATTTCTTTTTAATTTCGGCCCTCAACCCATTTATAGCAGTCAGGAGCATGAACGGATTAAAACCGCACAAGATCCGAATCCGAATCCGTTTCCTTGACACATCTCTCCAAGACTAATCACATGCTTTCCCGTAATCTTCTATCAAATTCAAATTCAAATTCCGTAGGATTCCAAATCGTGGGATAAATTTGGAGTACTACAACCACTTACAAAGGTAGATGTTGCGTATTGAACACATAGGCACGATTCCATCTTAGGACAGTCCCTATTACTTAATTTTGAATTCAGATAAAGATAAATAACCCTGATCCGTTCCAACAGAATCGATCGAGATCTGGAACCAAGCAAGCCAGTTCCGTGGTGGTTCGTTAATTATTCTAAACCAAATCAAAATCTAGTTTAATTATAATTTTGAACTTTTTAGAATCAGAACCGATTTCCTGAATCGAAATCAACCGACAGTTTTGTAATTAAAATATTTTTTTTATTTTAATTATTTTTATTTTTATTTAAAAAAAAAATTTTGATGGTTCCATACCCTACCTACCTTTTATACCATTCGATTTCGGTTTCCAAAATTTATGAATCGGAATCGAAACCATCCATCCATTCAGAAATCGGGATCAAGTCAAGTCCATCCCGGAAGGTAAAATTCTGATCTTATAAATAATCATTACCGACCATTGTCGACAAGGTAAACGACCTAAAAGAATTATGGCTTCATGAAAACAACACACGCCATTGGTATCCTCGACTACAATATATAAATAGTCACCGCAAGTTGCTGAATGTCTTCATATACATTTGAAATAGGAGATTTGCCTCAATAATTTCTAATGAGCAGCAAGCCAACAGCTGTGACGACGAGTGTCGCCAAAAACCCAAAGCGTAAGTGAGCAACGAAGGAGAGACTGAAGCCAACAGACTGAACTCGCTGCGCCTGCTCGCAGACTATCAAGTTGGCAGCAGATCCCAAGAGCGACAGGTTTCCGGCCACCGTGCTCACCCACGCCAGTATCAGCCATGCCTTCGTTTCTTGTGCTGCAGAAATCCTCGCCGCCGAAGCTGCCACCCGAGCTCCAAGCAGAAGAACTGAAACAAACCACCCGAGCATGTCAAATCTATGCCGAAGATAACTGTGACGTCGATTGTAAAGGGGATATAAACAAGCAATTCGAGTAAAAATCGCTCTTTTATAAGACTTAATATGCCGCCATCTATCATCTTGGGTTGATGATGCGCGTTAAAAGACTTCCCCTGTTTCCCGGTCGCCGATCCAGACACCAGTTTTCGGAGATACATACAGTATGTGCGTGTTCAAGAAATCATCAGAGTGCGCATATTAAGCCACTACAACATGGTCCTTATGCACCTCTTCTTACGATGTAAAGAACACCCAAATCGACCAAGTGTTTCGTATAAAAGGATCCCCATATTCACAAATGTTGGATTCTTTCGGTTTTCGGGATGCCCTGTTCATGCTGGATATGCCACGCTTTACTAATTATGCTAAAAGCATCATCATCACAGGATAGATGCATCTGTAACTTCTTACCTTGAACTGGCTCGGTCTTAAATCTTCAATATCAATAGGTTTTGGATTTGATTGCACGATAAGAAAGGGAATATATGATTCTCAAGTCATACCCGATCGGAAACGTGTGATGCATTTAGCCAGTGTTATAATCAGTTTGCAGAAAGAGCACAAAAGGAAAGACGAACCAGTTGGAACGTTGGAGGCAACGTTGGAGAGAAGAAGAATAACAACAGAAAGCACTGCAACACCACTGGCTCTATCGATCCGAGAATGAGGTTCCATGAGATCCCACAAGGCACTCGGTATTCCAGTTTTGTTGAAGCCCTCCACGGTGATGAACATCCCACAGAAGAATATCAACAGTGAATAGGAAACCTGGTCAAGATGATTCGACGTATAAAAACAGTGTGATGTTTGTGGCATTTCTTTCGGATGTTGTAAGGAAGAGTAAGATATGACTACCTTTTCGAGACAAGGTTGGGCATCCTTGAAGTCGAGGATGATAAGAGCAAGAGCCGCAGTGAGTGCAGACCATGACATGTTTAGTCCCATGAGAAGAGCAACGAGCATCCCAACAGTGACGAGATAGACGCATGCTTTCCATATCTGCATCTTCCACCTCGCCTTCCCCTTTACCGAGTTCTTTACTGCTGGACCGTCCTCCTCCTCCGCCGGAGGAACTCCGAGACGGTCACCTGCCTCCACTTCTAAAGAAGAAGAAGCGTTCGATACCGCCGTCGACTCAGCTCGCACCTCGTCTACAGTTGAACCTGTTCTGTTCCTCAAGGTCTCCGTGTGGCCGATGCCGCCGTTCATCGACGGGCTTCGGAGGTTAGGATCGACCGCGTTCCATTCTTCGGAATTAAAGGAAGTGACGTGCGACATCGTCGCAGGCGAGAAGCGGTGAGAGGTGACCTCCTCCCCCGCGATCACGTCCTCGGCATCCACATTTGCCTCCACGTCCTTAGCGACGGACAACTGCTTCCAGTAATAGGCTAGAAGAATGCCGGCGTTGACAAGAACGCCGACGAGCATGGCCGGAAGGAGTCCCAGTAAGAATTTCCCGAAGGAGATCTTGCTCTGGGCAGCTATGACCAGGTTCTGAGGGTTGCCGATCGGGGTGGCGGCCGAGCCGATGTTTGAGCTCGAAGCGAGCGCGAGGAGGAAGGGCTGCGGCGGCAGGTTGTTCTGCCGGGCGATCTTGAGCACGAACCCGGTGAGAACGACGCAGCAGGTGTCGTTGGTGAAGAGCGCGCTGGAGATGGCCGAGACGAGGCAGATGCGGCACAGCAAGTCCTTCCGGCCTTTGCTCTTCCATGCCAGCATCGTGCCCAGGTGCACGAACAAGCCGGCTCCTTCCAGGTAGGCACTGACGACCATGGTGCCGAAGAGGAGGCCGAGGATGGGCAGGTCGATGGCGGCGTAGGCTTCGTCCGGGGATATGACTCCGAAGATGACCATGAGCATTGCAGAGAGGAGCGAGCCAGCGGTCCTCCCGATGGGTAGGAAGGGAACCGCAGGGAAGACGGCCAACACCCAGAAGATGCCAAAGGCGACCGAGCCAAGCACGACCGTCGAGGTCGGTGCCAGCACCATATCTGGGGATCGGATCCAACACGAGAGGTACCGGAGATCTCACCACTGCTCAACAACGAGGTTCGGCAACGCACATCACAACGACACGATGGCACTCCAAGTCCGTCGGAAGGAACGGAGAATCTGTGGGCGGGGACGACGATGACGGAGGGGCAGACACCTGGCCGTGTAGGCTGCGGGCATCGACATCTGTCGGATAGTTTAGTCGCAGTTCCTCTAGGGTGTCCAAGTTCCACGTCCTTCCCTCATGGTTAGGCTTTGTCCATAGCGTCCTAGTCTTGCTCCGGGGATCACACTTTGTGGACGACACGGGTTCCTTGTGAGCAACAAACATTGACGGTGGCGGACGCGATTGATTCACCAGCTTGAGGTGTCCAACTTGTTTCCGCGATCTCCATCTGAGATCGAGATGGGTGCGCAAGCTTGCATCAAACTCTTGTCTCGGAGGGTCTGCATTGAAACGGGTGCACAAGCTCGCATCACCGTCTTCGCCCGTCGTTGTCTGGGGCTTTCGAGTCGTCCTCGTGTCCTGACTTCGTGCTTAAGTATACTTGGCTCATCATTGCAGGGGCGTTGATCGAGCCACGTTTTATCAGCTTGCATGCGGTGGATCAACGGGCAATCATAATCTGCCATTTACATGTACTCTTAGCACAAAACGACAATAGTGGAAAAGACTTGTGTATGGCCGACCAAATAGATTAATAATATCATAATCTGCCATTTACATGTACTCTTAGCACAAAACGACAATAGTGGCAAAGACTTGTGTATGGCCGACCAAATAGATTAATAATATCAGAACGTGATAAATCGGTCGAAATCGGCTAACTAATAGAACGTCCAATCACCGTACAAAATTCGCCTAACTAATAGAACGTCCAAACACCATACGAAATTTAGTTTTAGACGATCATCGAACGAGAAAAATAATTGGGACCATAGGATCAAATTTTTTTAATAAAATATTTATTAAAAATATATTCTTCGATTGATAAATAAGAGAATCGAAGTCTTATAAGACATGAAATTTATTTGAGGAGTAAAGGAGACGACGAATCATCGTCTATCCTCATAGCCACATTTTGATACCTCACTCCAAAGAGGTAAAACGGTGTCAGCACGTTAAAATAAAATATTTCATGAATGATAATTGGCGCCAGCCTCAACCTTCGATTTTTGTGATTAATAATCGTCGGATTTTATTCACAAGACAAGATATTGGGCTCTTTTATGAACAATTGTGTACTTGAGATGCTCCGATCGATAATCATGTGAAATTTTTAGGTACACTATTCGCAGATCGACAAAGGCAGTCTCCCTTAAAGGACCGCAATTTCATTTAAGGCCCAGGCCCAGGATCAGGCCCAGGCCCGAGCCTGTTTTGACTTTTGAATCAAAGTCCAACCTTATATATTTTTCTTTAATAAATGACGAATGGTTTGGATGAGATAAAATTCTAAGAAATAGTCCAAATTTTAATCAATAATATTATCTAACATAACAAAATTTATCGAATGTGATTTTGAACTATTAACACGGTAAGTGTGTTCTCGGTGGTTAAGGGGTTATATATGGTTGAAAAATGAAGGATATTTAGTAAATGGAAATGAATGATCCGTTTGATACGGTGCAGCACATACTTTTCTTGATCGATGAAGAAAACAGAAACCTAACGATAGAAAAGAAACTAAAAGCTGTTTCTATTAAGACAGCCAAGGAGCTCAACAAGTTTCTCGTCTCATAAGTAGCCAACTGCTCACACGGTAACACAATTAACAAAGCTTATTATGGGGGATCGACAAGAGTTGCCACCCGAAACATCGATCAGCCACAGGCGACCATTACGCTACCAAACATATCCGACTCCACAGACGACCAAACCGAGCGACCATTACGCTACGTTGGAACACAAGCCTCGTCCAAAGCTTATATAAGCTTCTGGTCAAGCCTTCGCCACGAAGAATTCTTCATCCTTCTCCAGCCTCTCCATTGCCTCCGCTTGCAGCGTCAGCTCCACATCGATGCTCTTCCCTCCCTCTCTTCCCGGGTACAAGTACACCATTCCGTCGAACTTGTTGTTGGAGCCGCTCCTCACCCGCTCCGGCTTCCCGAACCCGAAGTCGACGTCGTACACCTTGAACCTCGGTGAGCTACCCACGGCTACGCAGTTCATCCCGGCGTCGCTGTAGTAAAACAGCTTCGGCGCCGCCTCGTACTCCTCCAGCCGCTTCTCGATCGCGTCCGCGTTGTGGGCCCCGATCACCTGCTGAAGCATCCCAGCTCCGAACTCGGGTGGGCTCGCCAGCAGCAGCCCCGCGGCGGTGCCGGTGAATATGGCCTGGATGAGGTTGCCGAAGAAGGCATCGGGCATGGGAGGGTCGACGCGGGAGCGGCAGTCGGCGAAGATGACGAAGACGGTGATGTCCTCGGGCTTGAGCGCGCGCGCGCGGCACACCGCGCGCCACATGTGGGCGCCGAGGGACTGGAAAGTGGAGAGGGGCTTAGAGCCCGGAGGAAGGCCGGCGTTGGCGCAGGACTTGATGAGGTCGACGGTGGACTCCGAGAAGGAGAAGACGCGGGCGACGAGGGGCTTGGCGGGGCCGTTGGGGTCGGCGAGCTCGTGGTCGAGGGCGGAGGCCGGAAGGGAGAGGGGCACGCGGACGGAGCGGGCGACGATGCGGTCGTGGGTGGGGAGGAGGGAGATGGCGGGGGAGCCGCGGGTGAGGTCGGCCCACGAGGACATGAAGTGCCAGGTGGAGTGGCCGTCAAGGATGGCGTGGTTGAACGCGGCGCCGATGGCGAGGCCGTCCTTCAACTTGGTGAACTGCACGGCCAGGAGCGGGCGGTGGAGTCCCTCGAGGTTCATGACGCCGGTGTACGGCACCAGCTCCTGCAGCAGCGCCGGATTCTCCCCTTCCGCCAGCTCCACCGCCGACACCCCCTCCGCCGCGGCTTCGATGACCTCGGCGCCGACCAGCCCCTCGCCCTCACACTCCACGTACACCACCTTCTCCTCGTCCTGCTTCAACCTCCCCGCCAAGGGGTAAAAGAACTCCAGAGCCGCCGCCAAGCCATGCTTCAGCCTCTCAGCTGCGTCCCCGAACTCCTCGTCGCACTTGTACAGCAACAGCTTCTGGTTGTAGTAGAAGGTCATGTAGGGAAGGTCGAAGGTGATCAAGGGGCACGTCGGCTTCCCCGGCGCTTTCCTAGGGAGGACCATGGCCTCGTTGGTGACCTTCACGGCGGCCGCCTTCGTCTCCGCGTGCCCATTCTCGACGGTCATGGTGGAGGCGTGAGGGTGAAGGATGATGGGAATGGATGGATCGGGGTGGTGGAGGACGAGGGAGATAAATAAGGGGGAGGGGAATTTATGAGGGCAGCGGGCATTGAAGAGGCTCTCAGAGGTGGTAGCTACGGGGGTGTTTAATGCCGATGCTGCAGTCCGGCCTCAACTGTTTCCTATTGCACCGCCACTGGGATGAACAACTTGGCGATGGCTCTTCACCTAAAACCGAGGTGGCATTTAATCGCTTCACATTTGCAGTTTAGATCACAAGGACAGCGTTTAGATTGGGATCACACGCGTATTACGTACGACGATCGTAGTTGTTTTTGCTATAGAAACTTTTGTCTCCCACCAAATTAACATAAACTCTCAAGTCTCAGCGGTTACCTCTGCTCACTCTCGTCTCGTCTCGACGTTGATTTCTTGAAGATATAATTTTCTCTTTAACTAACTGATAATTGAATCGAAGCAACAACTTAGGTTGCAAAAGCAGAAGCGGCATGCATCATCACGAGTGCAGGGACGGGGCAGTGGCTCCTTCAATTCCGGACGACATGGGGAGTATGTGGTAGCACCGCTGATACAGACCATAAATCATATATACCTGTGAACACGAACTGCACGGCGAGCTGCTTATTCTGCATAAAATCGGTCTAGACATTAAATGGAACATCATAAATGAGCGGTAAAATCTTGTTGATGCTCTGAGATTACGTGAACCGCTGTCATTGCCCATAAAAGTGTCGTGACGCCTAACCATCGGACGGTGACATCTTATTTGCATCAGTCGCTAGACCACTTGTTCTTCCACGAAAAGAGGAGGGTGGGAGGGGATTCAAATTACCGGGTATGTTTTAGTTCTGCCTTCAATTGGTGCACGTGGAGAGTACCAGAATCATTTATCGTATCATCATCAAGACCATCATAAAGTATTACGTGCTCATCGAGGATGGGGAGAAACCCACCCCCCCTCCCCCTCTCCCCACAGGAATGAAGTCGATAAGGCATGTCACTCGGTATCTGCCCAACACGATAGCGAGATGGCGGTGTCCCAGGTTTCAAAGATACCGCTTATGCGCCAACATCTGCAGCTACGAGAGCGAGGAGAATGCAACCGCACATAGCAATTCATAAATCTTCTCGGTGTGTAACTGCTCAAAGTATCAGTCTTTTCTCACTTATATAGGTGGATGATTCTTCTTTTTTTTTTCTTTTTTTTTGTGGAGTTCTCAGATTATCACATGTCATTTACTTTAGACTGAAGCATTCTGAGTCACCCCATTTAGTTAATGGACCCACTTACACTAGTGAGAGAAGATACCCTTTAATTTATGGAGAGGGGCCAAGTTAAAATATATATACCTCAGATGGAACTGCAAGGGCTCCTCCTGCGGTCCCGAAGGCCAATTGATGAGCCAGCCTCTCCACAATTGAATTACTAGCGACCTCTTGGCACTTGGATTACTTGCTTGACTTGTGATTCGTGTGGCTACCTCTCGTGACTCGATTTTATAGCTTGAGGTTGCGGTGCCATCGGTTCATGCTCTTGAGGTCATTCTCGAGGCCTCATCGACACCCACCTCTCTCTCAGAGATTGTAGATATGGAACTAAGAATGTCCTAAAATACATTTGACCGAGATAAACCTAGTTATAGGGTTGTAAACAATACCAGATATGAACAAGCACAAAGAACCAACTTGGGCATTTCACACAGATTATATTTGATATTTCTAAACCCTCGCTCGGACGGCCGAGCCACCACACCACTCTATCGGGTCACCGAGTCGGGTTCAAAGGCGAGCACCATACAAACACTTTACCACCACCACCTACAAAAGAGGCAATCTTGATTTTTCAGGTGCAGCATATAGATGCATCGATCTTATTATTATCCAAAATATATAGTATGAAAAGTCTACGCCACACGGGAGAAAACAGCAAGTTCCAGCATCAATATTTCAAAGATATCATACGCCATGTTAGGAACATGATGACAGGAAAGAAGCATCTAGAGTCACAACTCAGGCCGCCAAGCTCTTGGAAGCGATCTCATACACATTGTCTGATAGTCCATTTGCTGATATTATCATCTCCAGTTGTGCCTAAAAACAGGGAAGAGAAATAAATGAATTAGATCCTAATTGTCAAAAGCATGCAGTATGGACAGAGATATGTATGTGGCAAACACAACCTTATGACTTTTAGCAAAGCAGAAAGTTGGGTAGCAAATCTCAATTGCAAACACCTAAAGATCTAATTAGTAGATGTATTACAGCTTCAAATAATGGATCATATTTACCAACCACAAGTTAGAGATTATGAATGCAAAATGCCTAGTCAAGTTCATCTACAAAATGACATTTAACATGGTTGCCCATGCAAAAGTTATTAGCATGGTTGGCATGGCTGAATGATAACCAGAAATATATGTAAATCCAACTATGAAAAATATAAATTTATGTCTCTGTTGAGACATCCTAGTGGGTTAATGCATTGTTGCACAAAGTGAATGTCATGTATGCTATTTGATGTACTAATTATTTCTTTCAATTTTCTTTTAAAATATATAAATTTATCAATCAATTTCACTTCATCTAACATCGATTGAGAAACCTAACCTAACCCGATCAGCCATGGTAATGATCTAATCTAACAAATATGTATGCTTTCCACCAGGGTTCGCCAAACTAGATACCAGACCCAACTCAAAGATTCATCAGGCCAATACGCATGGTATGCCTTACCAATCCACACCAGTGTACCGACCGATTGCTAGTACGGTACATATCAAACCATACCAACATACTGACACACGGTACAGTGGAGCATACCGACAAAACAGTATGTATCACGCGTACCAATCCTTTGTCAAACCGATACATACCACATGTACTTGGTGGTACACTATTATACAAGGAACCTTGTCAATACATACTTATATGACCAATGTACCAACACGATATATTGATAAGTACCGGTGTTTCAGGGAGGAAGAAAAAAGGAAGAAGAAGAAAGAGGGAAGAAGAGCAGAGGAGAGAGGAAGAGGAAGAGGAGAAAGATTCACCTGAGACTTAACGGTGTGCTGTGAGGTGTAGTGAGGTCGTGATCACACCCCAGTCCGATCGCTGCCTACAAAGAGAAGTGTCGATCGTAGCATCGAACGCGACGCTCGTGAGCCACGACGCTTGCGTGAGAAGTGGGAATTAGGGTTTCCCACTTCTCTTATGCGGCAAATCAAACCGAGGTGAGTCCACGTACCGATCAACGCTCGGATCGATACATGTTGCTCGTTTCGTACCGATCTAGGCGAAACAACAATCTTTGCTTTCCACTGCTTCAATTCAATTTAGTGTCTATTTTTCCACTTTTTTCCAATTTACTCGGTATAAATACAAGTTGTCAAAATTATATAGATCTCAGGCACGTTTAGCCACCTTGCCCATGAGACCTAACAAAACTGAACCAGCCAAGGGAAATAGTATCTCTCATTCAACGGCCAACAGATGACACATGCAGCAAAATCTATTTCCACTATTTGGACCAAATTAATGTCACTTGTTTTTCTCCTTTTCCACGTTAATCACAAACTTCTTTTTCCACTATGTCCAAATCCTTTTTGCATTTGTAATTGTGCACCACTTGCACAACCAACAACATCTCAACCACTTTGTCAACTCTCTTATTCATTGACCTCAACATCCTATTTACCCACGCTCCATTTATTGTCAAAAAAGTAGACTATAAAGAAAATAGACATGAGAAAATTTGACTGGCAACAATTGATCCAAACCTTGCAAATCTGACCTAGCCTAATCCAGAAAGACCTGTTTGATCCAACATGATCATTCCGTGGGTTTATTCGTGGACAGTAAGGTATGACCAGTTGGAACATACAGGTTAGAGGGAAAAAATTTCTTAGTATTGAACCTAACCCAATCCAACCAGATCCAGCATACCCCCTTTTTCTCTCACGATACAAACATAAAGAATTGCCCAACCCACTAACCCCACCAACCCAACCAATTAAGTTGTCCGAGTCAGGGAACCTTGTTAAATAGGCAATTTAGGATGGCTTGGATCAGCTTAAGGTTCAATGCTGGAACATAGCCAAGGAAAATTTCAAATGTTGCTAATCTAGACAGGATTGACCCAAAGATACCATAACTAATCCAGCAAAGTCAGTAATGGATTAATGAAGAAAAGATCCACACCTTCAGTGCCCAAATGACAAAGATAAAGATGACCTGAACAAGTGAATTAAACCATTAGTTGAACAGTTTATTGCCATCAGCACTGACTGCCCCTTGTCATTATCATTCACTTGTAACTAAGTCAAGCAAATCGCAGCTCATTTCTACATTTGATTATGGTCTAGACTTTAGACACTATACATCATATAAACTCATATAAGAATCATAAATATTACTCACAATTCTGTCATAAATTATTGGCATCATAAGCACATGCAGAACACGGGCTATGACAAACCAATTCAGTACAAACACAATGGTAGGGACCCCTCCTTTTAGTTCCTAGTCTTTAAATGTGAAAACTTTGCATCACATCAGAAATTAGATAGTGAAAATTAATTATATTTTCTTGAAACAAAAAAGGCAAAAAAGTTAATCACCTTAGCAAGAGCTTGCCGGTGCTCATCATAGCGCCTCCACCTAGAGAAGGCTGACACCATGCGAGATGCCACCTAAAATTTAATGAAGAAGAAAGAAACAACCAATTAAAGAAAAAAGCAAGAAGTCAAGAATATCAATGACATATGTCTTTACTGTAGCATAAGCAATAGCTAGACTTTTCCTACTACTACTAATCACCTGAGGGTTAATCTTGTCCAACTGTAACACTAGTTCTCCCAAAAATTTGTAGCCTGACCCATCTTTTGCATGGAAATTCACAGGTGAGCCACAAAATCCTCCAATTAGTGAGTATACCTGGAACACAACAAATGAATGTTCAGATTGTCCGAAGAACATCTCAAAATATGCTCCAAACCTAAAGAACTATCTGCTGGCACTCATTAACCTTGTTAGGATTTCGCAAGTCAAATGCAGGGTGGCTCAACAACTTTTGAACATTTATGACGTTCCCTGGAATGTCAGACATGGCTTGAAGAGCAAACCATTTATTCACAACCTACAAGAAGAAAATATAAGAACCCATGCTGCAGTATCAATTTTAGCCTATTATCCACAACCAAAGTCATGAAACAGACAGGGATCGTTGACGAAAGAACATGGTTGCCAACGTGACTCTACCAACAAGATTCTTACCAAAAAATCATGCTGCCACTTCGTATAGAAGTCAGATAGAACATCATCACGAACTTGACCTGCATTTTGGGCTATGGCAGCTAAAGCAGCAAATTGGTCAGTCATATTAGTGGCAGACTTGTATTCATGCAACGCAAGTTCTGTGAGCTCTGGATCATCCAATGATGCAAGATAAGCTGCATCAAGTGCAAAACAAGAAGCCTATCGGTCATCACATGTTAAAAGTTAATAATTAAATATTAATATTGATTAAACCTACCAAGAGATGTGTTCTTCAAAGCACGTTGGGCCATATTGTGATGGTCAAAAACATATGTCTCAGAGCTTCTGTTGTTTATCACCTGCAATAGAACACCACTTAACTATAAATTGCAAAAGGAAACAAGGTTTCTTTCTCTCATAGAACTATCAGCCAGATAACAGAGATGAAACGACTTCCAGAAATCGGAGTTAATAATTCTTGATGAGGAAAAAGTGAGACAATATACAGGGATCCATTGAAAAAAACACATATAAGATGCGATTAGAAAAAACTAAATCAAGCAACAACTTATTGACAAAGCCACCTATTTAGTGCAAGACATATACCCACGAAAGACACTAAAACAGACCACCTCCACTGAATTGAGCCAATTTCAACATTCTGACATTCAATTGGCAAATTTAGGAGTAAGCTTGTCTTTTTTATTGTTTCTATTTTTCTGAATTTGAAGGAAAGGAAGCTCCATATTAGCCAATATTTCACAGAAATGAACGAGCACTTCTGCTCACCCAAGGTTTAAAATCTCATTTCAATGCCAATACTGATTGCCTATCGGACTAGTATAGTTTCAGTACAAATCGATGTATGGACACTATGTAAGGGTTGATAGTGCCCGGACCAAAGAGTGTGAGAGGAGAGAGGAGGATAAGAAAAGAAGAAGTGGCAATGGATGAGGCGGAGACATTGAGGAGGAGGCAGAAGAGGGGGCAAGACAAAGATAAAAGAGGAAAGAAAAAAGATCAGTAGTGATATCTATTAAGATAAAAAGGGTACTGATACTGGACGATAAATAGCCCCTACCAAACCAAACCAGATGAAATAGCAGTCTCCATCTCAATTAATTAACAACATGGTAAATATGGACTCCTATCAACCAATACAAACAGTATTTTAGAGCTTGTGTGTACCAACCAAAAAGGTAAAAAGAATCTTTTGGGGAAATCTGAAAAGCAAGATGAAAAAGTTAATTTCCTCCTAAAGGATCCATGATTACTTAAAGTTAGTATACGTGCATTTATACACTTCAAAAGCAAATAGGCACTTTCTTCAAGGTGCATATGTAGAGCTTTATTCGCCTGTAGATTAGTAGGCAGACTGCACAGAGTGTACTGACTGATTTTTCAAATGATTAACAGAATTAGAACACTACCAAAACATCAGCAACTCAAAAATATATGTTCTAATGGGTTGTTAAACAACTTACTGTGGCTAAGAGATCTTGCTTCAGGTTGAGAGAAATCTGCTTTTTGATGAAGACGCGAACAGCATGAACAGCATCAGGATCTGCAACTGTCATCATGTCCATTATCTCCCCTTCACCGGGCAAAGTAATTGCCTTCGCAATAAATTCCTAAATCCAAATGTATGTTATCGTGCAAGGCCCTGGAGTTGGAAAAATAATGAGCTTCAGTAAAATTAAACGTTATTTTACTTTGTCCAAGCTTGTGTTGCATAGAATGCGTCTGATCCCTTCAACAAACTTTGGGTTCAGACTCAATGATTTGTTTTGCTGGAAGTCCGCTACAAGACTTAACATCAGTTTGCGTGCCAAAACTTGACCAGCCTCCCATCTAGGAAAACATTGTATACATTTATTATAAAAATAAAAGTCCAAGATACAGGCTCTCGTAATTAAGATTAGAAATAACAAAAATTAAGGGGTTACCTATTAAATTCATCTGAATCATGTGCTAGCAAAAAGAATAAATCACTATCCGTAAGGTCAGAATCAAGACGAATTGGAGCACTATAATTCCGTAATAGTGAAGGAATTGGCCGTTCAGGTATATTGGCAAATACAAACTCTTCTTCCTTCTGAAATATCCACAGTGCAAATTTCGAATTAATCACAAAACAAGCAATGAGCCAACTCAGTCACACAAGTAAAACAATTATGCTGGTTTGAAAAGAAAAGTACTATAGGCCCACATCATTCCAGGCCTCACAAACAAAAATTGAAGAAAATAGCAGAATATTATAATGTTTAAGATGTGGCCTTCACACGTAACAAAATCCTCTATTATTGACAAGTCATGATTAAAGTAAACGAATAATAAAATCTTGCAAGTTAGAGAGACATCAATAAGCATAGAGCTCTAGGAAATATATTGCTAGTGATCTCATACGGGGCAATTAAAAAGAAATGTACACACATTTATTCAAAGGAAGATTCGTGAGAAAGACCACGAAGCAGTCTAACCAAAAAAGACTGATTCTAAGCCACAATCAGGAGAAGAAATTGTTCAAATTCAAAGTCAGAAAGGGTATACATAAAAATATTCAGATAATTCAGGTCATAGCATTCATGTAATTGCTCTGGATCAGTCTAATGGCCCAGTTCAAGTCTTTATTTCCTCCTTTTCCAGGCTTAGATCTATTTGCAATCTGCAATTTTGTACTCGTTCAGATTCAATTAAAGTTTCAAAGTTCGGTTTACTTGTTTGTATTCTTTAATTTTGGATTTAGTGATTTGCCATCTACCTCTTTCTCACTTTGATGGTTTCTTTCAGTTTACTTCATTCACTTGGAAGAAAGAAGTATCTACCAAAGCTAATTAGTTCAAACTAGATGTTGCCCATGTCAAAAGCCACAATCTAGTTCTACGTATTCCAGTCCAGATGGTAGTCATATATTAAGGTCATAATACCAATATGGCTAGATCCAATTTCCTGTCACGTGCAGCTTAATGTGTGAATTGGGATAATCCTAAAAAGAGAACTAATACAAAAAGAACTCATACTTGTCAGATAACTCAATGACCTATCTTGTCAAAATTGCAAGTGATTGAAAAGAGCCTGCTAGTTCCTAGGGCTTACAAAGATTAACATGATATATTTATGAAACAGTTGTCCTTTTACAAGCCCAATTCACATCTTCAGTTGGTAACTTTCCTTGGCTTGCATTACATACTGAATAATATTTTATAGAAACCCTATCTTGCTTCATGATATTAGTATCTGTTCAGTCGTGCTTGCTCTTACACCAAATAGACCATATCATAATCATTGACTTCCCCGTACATAACAAGATATGAAACTTGCCTGCATACATTGAGGAAAGTGCATGAAAGGTTCACAGGAGTATAAGCACCAATTTTTGTGCTGACTAATTTTTCTTCTTCAGCCATTTTTCTCTTCTCCCATCTCATGCCTCCTCTCGGTCCCACACTTTTAAGACTCCTAAGTTTATACTCAACCACCTAGCCATACCAAGCTAGGTAATTTTTTTCTCATCATTTGAAGCTGGAAAAATCGGACCAGTTAGAAGCTTTGCTTCTTACAACATTTCAATAGATCTTGCATGTTGATTTCAGCCGTATCTACCCAAAATCAACTTAGAAATGGGATTTCAAGAAATAGTAGAAAAGGTCACCGACAGGTTTAAAACCAGCACCAGATACCAATGGTGACTTATTTTGCTGCTCAGAAGAAGGATATTAGCAAAAATATGATCTACAGCTAAAAAATTGAAAGTCTCCATTGGGTTTTCCATGCCGCGGCATGTCACCTGGTAAAGGTGGTACATACCAGTCCGATAGGGGACCGATACGCAGACCACCCTGTACCTGGTGGTCTATGTTAAATGACCTTATATTGCCCGATACAGTGTACCAGTCGAAACGATCGAAATCCAACTACCAACCTGTACCGATCGACAACAGTCGGATTTCGACCAATATCGATCAAGGGCCAAGATTGATTTGATTCAAACAGTCCATTTGACAGTTTGAACCAGTAAAAAGGGTTTTTAAACCCTTTCTACCCCTCATTCTCTCTCTCCTTTCACTCTCTCTAACTCATCTACTCAATTACTTTCTCACTCACTTATTTCTCTCATTTTCCAATTTGTACTCTCTTAAACTCCACAAAACTATGATTTGTGGATTGGACCAAGCTAGGGAGGCTAATTAGGGAGGATTAACACCTAAGTTAGAGGAAGAATTCTCTAATAAAAGATAAGTATGTTTTCTCTTGATTTTTGATGACTTTTGAGATGATTAAGTCTATTCTATATGCTCAATGTCTAATATGTTGTTTGAGGCCTTTATGATGGTAGAATAGTATTAATTAGAGAATAGTTAAGGCCTTTAATGCTGTGATTAGTGTCTATAATGCTTTTTTTTAACTAGACACATTGGGTCAAATCTTTGTATTCATGTATATTAGGATGATTTACATGTTTGCGATGACAGAATAGATTTAATTAGGTTTTAATTAAAGTTTTTAATACTGTAATTAGTGTTTTTAATGATGATTTAATTAAAATTAACTATGATTAGTGTGTTTAACATGTTTATTGTGGTAAAAGAGGACTAATTAAGGATTAATTAACTATGCTAATAGTTAATACTGTGATTAGTGTATTTAGTGTTGATTTAATCAAAATTTAACTCATATTGGGTAGGTTAAATGTCTTTAATGCTTATCAGTGTTTGACATGTTATAATAATGAAAGAGGAATAATTATGAAGTAATTAACTATGTTAATACTGTGATTAGTATATTTAATGATGTCTCATCGTAATTTGACCTATATTGGATCAAAACTGTTTCGAAATATATGGAACGACAGTCCGGAATGTACCACAAAGCTGCTCCTCAAAGCCCATAAAAGATATGCACCATTATTTCATAATTTAGATTATTTTTGCTAAAATTATATTAAATTTATATTTATTTTCAACTTAAAAACCCTAATCTAACTTTTTTTCTATTTTTAAAAAATTTTGGAGTTATTTTTTGCCCTTCTTCTATGGCATCAATATGCCCCACCATATCAGCACATGGTACACTGGTACGAAGCGGCACATACCACGCCACCGGTTAGTTGGCACACTAGTTTGGACCGGTAAGGTGAACCTCTCCGAAAACCAAGGATTTCTCAAAACATCACCACCATAAAAATTTGTAATTGCACCATGTCAAATGCTGCACAACAATGAAACATCAAAGAGGCACTGTGGACAGTTAGAATCTCAAAAAATATTTCCAAGCTGTAGGATTCAAGTATCATTATATCAAAGTTCGATGTTATATAGTTGTTGCATATCATCTTCAGCATAATATCTACCATAATAAACTGTAAAACGAGATTATTGATGTTTGACCCACTGAAATGACATGATTCATTTAGTAAGTCAACCATCAACAAGTATTTAAAAAATTTTGAAGAAAGCTTGTGACATCAAACCATGATCTAGGGTCTAGAATCATACAGAAGGTCCACAAAAGATGAACATAAAATAATTCTTGGCTAACCTTTTTAACATGAAGAACAGTTTTCCACACGGGTTGATCATTTGATGAAATTGTCTGCTGCACTCCATCACGATAAACACAAGTAAGGGGCATGTCCTTTCCACTTGAGTCAAGTAGCCCAAGAGCTATAGGTATAAACATAGGTTCTTTCACAGGTTGACCAGGAGTAGGTGGCACTTCTTGACTAGTAAGGTAAACAAATAAGTTGGTTAACAACATCCCTATAACTATTTCCAGTTATTGGTGAAGTATATATGAACTATGAAGCATTGTTGAGTTGCAGGAAATTATTGAATGGAAAGAAGATGGAACTCCACAAAGAGGAAAGAATAAAATGAGAACAGAAGGTGTAATAAGGTCTGCCGTACCGAAGCGTACCGCCCGGTACACCGGTACCATACCGTACCGAGCCCGGGTCGAAATTCCGATACAGTATGGTATGGCGGACCTTGGTAATAAT
Source organism: Musa acuminata AAA Group (assembly GCF_036884655.1). NCBI lineage: Eukaryota > Viridiplantae > Streptophyta > Magnoliopsida > Zingiberales > Musaceae > Musa > Musa acuminata. The sequence continues at coordinate 11,696,046 of NC_088329.1, read as the reverse complement.
AACACTTAACATGAACTGAAAAAACACACCATGTAGATCAAGTGTCACCAATTAATTTCAAGCAGCATACCTATAGTACTGCAAGTTACAGAGTACAGTGACAAAAAAACAGAAACCTCACTATAAAAATATATCATAAATAAAACATTTGATTGGATAGAGCAATAACATTTTGCAAATCAACATGATCAATGGCAAGAATCACTATGCCAGAAATAAAGCATAAACTATAAAGAAATTTGGTTGTACAGTGAATTTATTTACCTGAACTTCAAAGAGTACATCTGAGCATCAGGATCATATGAAGAAGTAACCCTTACTTGAGGCGTCCCAGCTTGAGAATACCTAGTACACAGTTCACTGTGGATAAGGAACTGATGCCAAAATGAATACAAATATAGGAAGACATGGGTATCGCACATACCATAATAAGAAACTAGAGAGATCTGCATCATTTGCATCACACATGGCAGCAAAAAAATCTTCACAGGTCACTGCTTGTCCATCATGTCTCTTAAAATATAGATCCATGCCCTACAAGCACAAAAAAAACTCGATTATTCTTAATGACCAATCAAAATCACATAAGGTAGGGGACAAAAGAAAATGAGACGAGGAATCTGGTTATGCATAACAAGAAAAGGACGAATATAGCATAATCTAGGTATTGCTAAAGTCAAGGTATCAGATACCGGTCGGGCCTTTATGTATTGACCGTTATTTGGCGGTCTGATAAAGGACCAGTACTAGACCATAAAGGTTAATACCAGTGATATTTAATTTTGTATTTTATACCAATATACTGTCTAGTATACTGGTTTGAACCAGTCCTACTAATTACCACAACTGGTATGACTGAGACTAAAATCCTTGGTTAAAGTATATAAAGACTCTCATTAGAATGCAATTCAATTTATTTATGTATCCAACCATTCAATGTAAATTTTATAAGTAACACATTCAGTCTAATTGGAGCTATGTAGAACTGTGTGAATAAAAGGAAAAAAAGTAATCATAACCACACCTTTCGAAACCCTGAACTTCCAAGCAAAGTTTTATACATTCTAACAACTTCAGCACCCTACAATGAAGATGAAAATTTAGTACTATTTGTTCTTCACTTATGGAAAAATAAAATAATATGATCAGGTGTAGGAAGACAAACCTTTTCATAGACCTGCAGGCAACATCAAACAGAGAAAATTTAAATCATTTAGCAAGTATTAACGATATAGAAAAAAGGGTCAAACAAACTGCTATTCTGTATGTGAGATGTAAAATTTACCGTTACTGAACATTGGATTCACACGAGCCCCAGATCAATGGATATGGAAAGATCACAAACAAAAAATGTTAGAATCAATCTTCAGATCTTTGAGGAAATTACCAGATACAAAATGTCCAAATCCTATCAAATGACAATAGAAAGATGAAATCAAAAGACTTACCAGTGTAGAAGTTGTCCATCTGCCAAGAAATGCCAAACAGATGTTCAAATTTTCATATAGAAGTGATAGAAAAAGATAACAGAGTAATAGAATATCTAACCTTGATATATGAATGTGGCCGGACTGGGTGTGCCATTGGTCCAGCATCCTGGGATTACTAAGCATTTAATGCAGTGCAAAACTTAAACATCAACTAATAATAAACACTATAAATTGTCAAGAAGTGTTCCATATACCTAGAGGGCAGAAACATTCAATACAAGTACTTCTGTTACATGTGATCTAATCAGTGTTATTTGCCAAGACTATATCAGAAAACTGTTAGGGAACCACAAACATAGTCTAATTTTCAAAAAGTGAAGAAATATAAAGTTTTTCCTTCCATGGTGATCTTTGTTGTAGTCCATGTTAAGAAAATGAATTATGTATGTACTGAAGGCAAAAAATTGATGTTTCTAATATCACCATCGTCAAATCCATAGTTTCTTATCTGAAACTGATCCATGTGATAGGAAAATTGAAATGTAAGGAATATCAAAGAGTGGGAAGATCAAGTTTAGTGACAGTGCCACAAATGTAGAATGCTTTCAAAAGGACTTAGTTAATTACAGCCAACATACAGATATTTTAGTAGCCCTGTCATAATAGCAGTTTATGCTACAGAAATGTTAGGTCTTTGTATCATGATTAAGACAACAAAGATCTTATGGATACTATCAAAAGTCATAACATTTCTAGTGGATAAATAAAGGTTAATAATGAAAGCAATAATCTGAGAGAAATTCAAATTCATTTTCTGAAAGAAGGGTTTTTCATTTCCTTAGCCTGGACTACAACAAAGATCACCAGCACCATGAATTAATGATTTTCATTTGCACCATGAATCAATGATTTTTTTTTTTTCAAAAGGAACATTAGCAATGATGAAAACATTAAGCACATGACTGGAAAAGCTCGAGAAGAAATAATACAATTAAAAATTGGATCCTGTGCTTGATACAGAGCTGCTCAAAGCAGAAAGCAAGAGTCTATTTGCATAGTTCCTAAAACTTGAACATGAGAATCATCTACTCCGAAAAAATAACTTGTATGAAGGTTAAGAAAACAGACTTTATTAAGTCAGGAGTTTGCAATTGGTCTTGACCTATCATTTATTGAGATGTATTGGAGTAAATTTTCAAGTTACATGTCATTTGCAATCTTCACAGACTCTCATGCTCTATAAACAATTTCTTAATGTATGACTATAACTACAAATTATGTAAATTTAAAAATTCCTACCTTTGTGAAATAACATCTGAAAAGCTAAATTCTACAAGGAAATCTCTCACATCTTGTTTTAGTCTAGTTGCAAGCTACAGAACAGCATTCTCGCAGGTACTTCAATATATTAAACTACGAGAAGACAGACAAAAAATTGAAACGCATATCATAGAGAAAATATTTGGAGCAATCATTTATGACAAAAAAGACAGAACAAAGAGACAAGTTGAGAAAAACTTCTTCATAGAGTGTTCCTTCTTTCTACAAATATAAGACATGTACAAAATGAGTTGCAATGCTTCCCAAAACCACAGCCATCTCCAAATTTATCCGATGATTCTTGTCACCAACCTCAAATACCACTATATAATCCCTTGCATTGGTTGTGTGGATTCTATTATTGCTTTGTAGATACAGCTGGCCAATGGTTGTTACCAAAATGCTTCTCCAAACAACTCAATAATCATCAAAATGACTTGAGGTGTATTGTTTTTCAACAGAACAACATTAAAAGAATCTTTGTACTCCAACAGACTGGGTATATTTATCTGGAAAAACCTCCATTGAAGGCGCACAGAATTTGTTTAGCTAGACCCAAAAATAGCCCCATGGGAGAATGAAAAGTTCTAAAATAAGAGAATATAGAAAGATAACCACATGAAAATAATAACAAAAAAAATTAGATATTTTCATGCAAACAAATTCACATTTGGTTCATCCCCCTACTTCAATGGTTATCAGTAGCATGGCAACCAGATGTTTTAATAGTAAAAAAATGTATGGTTTACTACATAAGGACTAAAAAACTAGTCCCATAGATGGTAAGCATCATGGCCTAGAAAAATGCAACGTTGACTACGACTAAATGAGATAGGCTTTCATCTTCTATGTGACCATTAATTCCACCCAACAGATGCATACAAATGTGTATCCTCAATGAAAAAAAAAATCATGTGAATGCATCTCAGAAACAACACTAAAGTATATGAACCTGTGGGAATTGATAATTCCTCAATCTTGAAACATCAGCAATGCGCTTAACCGTCCGGCTGCCCATGTCAGATGAAAACTCCTGCCAACATCAGTAAGATAAATTAGTTCAGCTAATTCATCTAATTGGAGCCATAAGGCTCACAAACCAAAGATCACATTAGAGGTTAAAGCGTCAAGGAAAGAGGAAGCATCACCTGGTCTCTAAAGACAGTAAGACCCTCTTTTAGACTTAGTTGGAACCAGTCACGGCACGTGACTCTGCAAACATTTCAGCATACTCAAATTTTAAATGGCATTTAACTAAAAACCAAAAACCTACCACTGTAGTCACATTTTTTGTCAGGAGCATTAAAGGCTAGGATATGAATCATGTTGACACAGGTATCAAACTTTGGGGGACACCATACAGCAGAAGATGGAATATATCTCCACAGAGACCAATACTACCAAGCAGTTGAGAATTGTAATCCAAATCTGAGGAATCACTAACTTATAAATAAATATGTAAATACTAAGAGGTGATCAAATTGGGCCTTCACCTACTGGCTTGTTCTCTCCTAACCTCGAATAGGCTTTGGGTTTGAATCCTTGTGGAGTGTACCCAAGTAACTGCAGTAGGTAATTCCTTAGGTAAGCAATACACCATTATTGAAAAGGGTGATCATACGCAGAAGGTTGCTACCAATGAAGTGTCTGGGGTGGGTCACTATACGTGGCCTTATCCTGCAAGGACAAAGGTTATCCCCATGACTCGATCACTGGTGAACAATCAGAAGGGAGCAACCTTAGTATAGCACCAAGTATTGCCCTCGGTCATCCATTATTCCTTTTTGTCCTTTTAAGAGAGGAAATGCATACAACAAAGACAAGAGTGACATGAAGAAACTGGAGATACCTGTTTCCAGTCCAATTATGGAAATACTGCAAATTAACAAGTTAAGAAAACACATCAGCATCTTCTTTCTTCACATGATTAATAACACCATCCTATAAACATCATAAAACAAAGAAATGAAGTCTACCTCGTGACCAATCACTCCCAGAATTGCAGCATAATCTCCATCTGTAGCAGTTTCTGGTGATGCCAAGACAAGCTTAGAGTTGAATATCTGCAATTTACATATTAAATGTCACTAAGCATTATAAACAAAATGTCCCTTAGGTAAATAAGCAACAAAGTTCCAAAATTCACACATTTAAGCTCTTGTTTTCCATGGCACCCCTGCAAAACAATAGAAACTATAGTGTGTTATTCTCTGATAAACTAAAAATTGGCAAGTTCAATGATGGTATAGGATGATTGGAGTCTACAGTTCTCAATTAAAAAGATACAGAACCTATCATATCCCTAATCATCATCTAGTTTAAATCATAAAATTTACTGAGCAGAAAGCTAGCTGAACAGCTTACATATTAAAATCAGGAACAGCCACAATGTTGAACAAATCAAGATCATATTCAAGACCAAATACCTGTTTGAACAGAACAATACAGATCAGTTCCACAACATCCAATTAGTTGAAAGATTCAATATCATCAACACCACAGAAGGAAAAAACAATACTAACATCCTCATCCCACTTCATAGCTGCTTTAAGGGAATACATAGCATGGGCAGTTTTGGGTACATCCTCTGAAGGGGTCCAGATCCTCAATTTTACCTCACGGCCAGAGTGGGTAACAAATTTATCATCTCTGCTTTCTAATTGTCCAGCAACTAATGCAAACAGATAGCTTGGTTTTTTAAAAGGGTCTTCCCATAAAGCATAATGTTTTCCACCCTATACAGAACATGTTATAAATTATAAGTTCAACAGGACAAAAAGTCATTTCATAATTTCTTGTATCAGAGAACAGATACCTCAAGATCGCCTTGCTCTATCAGATTCCCATTAGATAAAAGCACCGGATAAAGAGTCTTATCAGCTACAATTCGACAAGTGTATCTTGCCATCACATCAGGGCGATCCTGACAAAATATTATACATCAATAGGTAGCCCTTTTATGTCAAATAAAACTTTACTATCATGTATAGTAGCAATAGATTCCTTATTGTCTATGCACTACACTACATAAATAAAGGATATGCCAGTTGCAAATATTCAGATACATGCATAGTTGAATTTAAAATTTGCACTACGTTAAAATGATTTTTATGTAAATTTAATAATAAATGAAATAACCTGATAAAAGGTTATTTTCCGAAACCCTTCAGCTTCACATTGTGTGCAAAAATTACCAGAAGACTTGTAAAGGCCCTGCAAAAAGGAAAAGAATCAGCAGAACAAGAAGTTATATTACTAGAAATAAGATATTTCAGTAGTAATTTTACCTCCAAAGATGTGTTCTTCTGAGGATATATCTCTGTCACAATTTCCAGTATAAATGCACTGGCTGGTGGTGATGGCAGGGTTAGGTGATGGTGGTCCAAGTGAAAATCTTCTTTCTGATATCATATTAGAACCAAAGGAGATTAAAAAATGCACAATAGATCAACAATAACACAAAGCTGCATGCTTTTAACAACTTAGAAACATAACCATATGACTAAACAATACAGAAACATAAATAATACAACCATGCAAGGTGATTCTCATAAACATGAGAACTTTATTTAATGTATAAAGAAAAAGCTTTTCTGCTAAATAATCTTTTTGCTTCAATTTAGAACCACCACCTTAACAACAAGAAGCACAGATGTCACCATTTTGAAGTGTAGAAAATAGCCTTTGGACTCTGCTCATGTGAGGTTAATTTCATAACTATTTAAATGACAGGTAGAATACAAAAAAGGATCTTAAATCTTAAACAATTTATTCTATTAGAGTATAGACTGCTACAGTATGTTATTATCAAACATATAGAAGTGCCAAATTAAAAAAAATTTGTCAGGACCTTTAGTAGATACAATCATACAACAACAACAAGCAGTGAGTCCCAACTTCAAGTCCATTAGTAAAATTATGCAATCACCAAAGAGACCATCATTCTGCTAAGATTGACAGCAGAGTAAGCAATGCTTGTGTAAAATGATTTAGCACAGAATTTCAATGAACATGCTCAAGTTCAATTGCCCACCAAACAACAATCCCCAGAATAGAGCTCTTCTTGCTACATTTTTTTCTCCTATTTATAAAAAAACCTATAGTAAACAAAGAGCCTACAGCACAAACTTGGTACATTAAAGCTTGTTGTTGTTGTTGTGGCTGCTATAGTAAATAAAGAAGCTGCACAATCTTCAATTTGACTAGTTCCCATGACAGATTGTAACATTGTCTTTTGACAGTAAAAAAAAATAAGTGGGAACTCTGCATCTTTATTCTAAAGCCATTACATTATTTAGGCAAATTAACTCAGTACATTAATCCTAGCACAGGTCTAGCCTTAGAATTATGTCTTGGCTTCATTAAGTGAATCTAGTCTAATTTAAAATTGTTTAATACTTTAATGTGTTGATCAGTTATTTCAATAGGCGCTCGGGCGCTCGCCTAGGCGCTCGGGCAAGGCGAGGCGAGGCCCGAGCGCCTCGCTTCATGTCCAAGCGCCTCGCTTCAACGAGGCGCCGCCTAGGCGCTCGCCCGAGCCCAGGCGCCGGGCGCTTCGGGCGAGCGCCCGGGTTAAACCAAGCGACCGAACCAGTGTTTTACGTCTGGTTCGGTCTCCGGTGCTTTAGTTGGTTCAATCGAACCAACTAAATCACCGATAGGCTCCCTCTCACGATTTCTCCGACTTCCCCAACCCTAACACTCGCGATTTTGCTGTCGAGATTTCTTCTCCGTTGTCGTTGCTCTCTGCTGCCACTGCCACTGTCGCTACTCGCCACTGCCACAATCGTTGCTCATCGTTGTTGTCGCCGCTTGCCGCTTGCCGCTCCCGCTCCCACTTCCACACCCGCTGTCGCTCGTAGCTCCCGCTCACGCTATCGCTCGCCGCTCCCGCTCCGGCTGTCGTTGCCTTAACAGCCTCGGTCTTCTCACACTCTTCTCACTATACTGTTAACAGTATATTAACAGTTAACTATATACTAATAATAGTATTTTTATTTATTAGATTAATAATATATTATTTTGATTTTAATACTATTAATTTTTATTTATTTAAAATTATTGTCAGGTTTCAGAATAAATGGCAAGTGTACAAAGCAACTCAATAGATTTGATGTAAAATTTTATTATTTTAATTTTTGAGACTTTTTATTAATATGACATTGTGATTTTGTATTCGATTTTCTTAATTTAATAGCATATTTTTATTTAAATAATTATATTAATTATATTATATATTTTTATATTTTAGCGCCTCGTTTCGCTCGAGCGAGCGCCTGGGCGAGCGCCTAGCGCCTCGGGCGTTTTTGGACCTTGGCGCCTAGCGCTTTTTAAATCACTGGTGTTGATTATTAAAGATAAAAATATGTCCTATTAACTTGCAGAGAAAGCAAAAATAACTAGGCATCCAAAATCCAGTGATTCACCTACATATGCAACTAATTGCAACAATTCACCAACTTTCACCAAATGTTGTTCACAATCTGTTGTTACTAGCTAAAAATGTACAATAGAAATAAGCTCTAAGAAACAGATGAACTTAGGAATTCCCAAACATAATGATAATGACAAATCACCTTCAATTCCTTTCCATCAACTTTAATTGATAATAGCTTAAGATCACTTCCATGAAGAACCAATGGACACGGAGCACCTAGTACCAATTACAACGGAATTAAGCAGTAGTATCAATGAAATATAGAGACAAATGAAGTCAAGATGTAGAGAAGAAGCATTTAAGTTTGATAGGTCAATATTGCCTGCAGGACCCTTGGGTCGAAGAGACAGATTAAAATGGCAATATTAATTGATGAGCAATTACCTTCAACTCTTGGCAAAACAGCAATTTTTGATGAGACTATAGTCTTGTCCTCCCCTAAATCAAATCTCAAATCAACCTGAAACAATTCAAGGCACAATAAAAAAAAACACTTCAAATGTGACTCTTCATTACAATAATATGCAGATGGAACACAAAATAAACAAGTGTAAAACTGGCAAGGAACAAAATCGTGAAGTAGATCACTTCAAAAAGCAGTTTAAAACAAATAGGACAGAAAAATTAGTTATGGTTGCAATTGTGGATTTCATAGTGAACCAAATTTTGGTTCCCATTAAAAATCTAAGAGTTCAAGTTCAAACATAGCCTGAAGCCCACCGAGAAATTTCTCAAAACGGCTTATACAAATAGACTTGAGACAAGCCTTGACATCATAAGAACACCTAGGGTGACCAAAGTCACGAAAACATCCTCTCTGTTTGTAGGGAAAAGGCTGTATACAAGGGGAAGCTCTTACACTAGGCAACACAAGTAGAAAAATTACAGCAGACAATGGTTATTCTTACGAGTATGAAGATGCATTAATTCACCAGGGCAGAAAACAAACACTTCTTCGACTAGCTGGTACTGACCATGTCAGTATATTGTCCAATATACTTGCCAAGATGTAAAGTTAGAAAAAAAAAATTGATCATGGTTTTAACTGGATTTATTTGTTGGCTAAAGCAAGTTTAGGACAACTAACAATTACCAGGAGCTCAAGAAAATAAAACAATAAAATGGGCAAAAACCACATCTCTCCCACAAAATTGGACCTCGATATATATTTTGCATTCAAAGATGCCCAAAATGTTTGCGAATTTATAATTTACTTAAATCTATATCAATCAGTTGAAAGGATTGACATTGCCACCTAAGGTAACATATCTAAAATATGTCCTATATCATTACTTCTCTCTAACCATATACAATACTCTCTACATGACATCAGTCTGCCTCATCATAAAACAAATATTTCTTTTATTTTAATGGTTCGTTTTTCATAACCATTATGCTTCATACAAAAGGCAAAAGTAAATATCCTGCTTAAGTGGCCAACCCTCAGGTAATAACCTAATATCACATGATCCTTAATGAACAGAGAAATTAATGAAACAATTAAAAATATTGATATTGAAACAGATTCAATTAATACATTTGACAGTGTTCTGCTAAAGTTAATCTGTCATCAAACATGTAACTAGTCTGTTGGAGCAAAAGCATACCGTGTCAAACAGATAATCTGACATCTTGTAGTCCTTCAGAAAGATCTCTCTTGGCATATCCATCTTTGACTCCTCAGATTGTGCTGGTACAGGTTGTGTTGCAACCAAAGAAGTAAATCTTTTGCCACTTAACTTTAAACTCTAAAACAAAATCACAAAATCAAAAATCCAAGCACATACGGGTTAGACATTGAATAAATGAAAGCATCTCTTGCAGCATGATATCTTAGGACCATAAGTATTGACTTAACTTGAAAAGAATATCTAGCAGGTCCAGGCATGAAACAAGTTCTGAAAGTTGCCTCAGATAATTTAAGCACTTAGTAAGAGAATGCATTATATTGCAAAGACATTGATTAAAGAAAATAACAAAAGCGCCATAAATCCCCAACATTCCAGGTAGTCCAGATTGACAACTTTAACCACTTAAACTGAAATGCAGTTAAGGATAAGAGACGTGTTATTTATTTTCATCCATCTTATCTGCATAAGATGCTCATGTTATACGAAGTCGTAATTATAATATGCCAACGAGCATTCAAGAATAACTATTTGAATATTTTCCTATTCATAAATATGGGAAATCAAACAGCTTATACAATACTAAAGCAATCCAACCGTAGTCACGGTTTACTTCACTCGTAAAAATTAATTTACATCAAATTTACTTAATAAATTTAGCAAAGAGTGGATCTGAGGCCTTTCTAGTAAGAATATTCTTCTTTTGATAATGAGATATCTCACTTGCATACTATTGCTGCGCTGAAGCTTCCAAAAACAACAGAATTCCAAGCAAAATTAGTTACATAATGGCCAGTGCCAATGGCCTTCTGATATCAAGCATGAGTTATCCCAACATAAACCACAATAGATATAACAGGCAATACTTGATTAAGATGGACCAAGGTTCAACTAATTTACTATGAAAAAAGTTAAGTAACTAGATGTTCAAAAACCCCGTTTGGTGTGATCAAACCAAGGGGCTGCTATGCAGAAGATTAGAAAAGGAAGAATAACCTAGCGGTTCTCTCCCTCCATCCAAAGGCCATCTTGGTGGGTAGAAATACCACTCAACTTCTATGTCATTGCTTCTCCTTTTCATTCATATTCATTGGATCAAGAAAATTCACCAAAGTATCTAAATTTACTAATAGATAGAGCATACTACAGTCGAGTCTCTTTTCTCATTCCCTGAGAATCCATGAACACTAGATCGTAGGTACACTTGTGTCATCTTTTAAAGTCCATTTAGTATCCAGTATAGCTAATGACTCGTTGTTATCTAATACCATTCAACGATGGACAAAATTCATCATCGGTAGGTTAAGATCCTGGCCTAATCAACTTAAAGATACAGGCATTCCAACTCCAAAACCATAAACAAAACAATAAAATGCATTTTAGTAATAACAAATTCATTTCAAGGTTCAAACACAATCTAAAACTTATGGAATAGAATCTTATTTTACACCTCATCTGAGTTTTCTCCCTTTTAAGACCCACCATAAGGCATCCATTCAATTCAAAAGCTTGATTGTGCTAACCGGTAAATGAAAAAGTGAGATTGTCGCTTACGTTGGATGTATCATGTATGGTGATGAGATGTAAAATGACATATTTTAATCAACCTGCAAAACACTAAGCCATATAAAAAAGATTAACGATGAGAAAGCTCACAGGTGAACACGATGGTAAGAGGCCTCTGCACCAATATGAACCCTAGAATTCCAAGAAAGTGTTAGCAGCATATTCCAGATGATGCAGCAGTAGATGCAGATGCCACAAAATTGAAAAGGTAACCTCGACCTTAATGTTCAAATTGCAATTATCGTGATTATTTGTAAAATAACTATTTCTTGGAGAAGATAAAGTTGAAAAGCGAAGTGGATGCTGAAGCTGCAAAGGTACAAGGAGATTGACCTCAGCATACAAACTTATGGAAAGTGTAAATAAATTGCAAAGAACCAAAAACCAAAGTTTGCATGAAAGTACACGTTAATAAAAAGCAAAGTTTAATCCATATGAAGCAGTAGTATTAGGAACGTTGTAGCAAAATACTGGTTTCAGTAGCACAAAAATTGGAAAGAAAGAACATCCATGTGGTTTGGCCAGCTAAAATATCAGGAAAACATTATGCAAGAACTGTGTAAATTTCTCAAATATAATAACTCTACAAGACTATATCCCCCTCAACATCCAGGCTGAGTCCCTGATCTTTAGCATTTTAATAGCCAAGCAAATTCAAGTAAAAGATATTGGAAAAATTACATCTTATATTGGCAAGAACACAGCATGAAGAACTATCTTGCAACTTAGTTCCACAACAATATAGGCAGTAAATCATGAGTGGTTATGAGTGCAATCCAATTGAGCTGCAAAGTTTATGAAATAATATTTATGGACATGAATCAACATTAGACCGGCCACATATTTCTTCTATGCCATATGATGTCTCAAAATGTACCATGACAAAATCCAGGCATTCTGATAACATGCGATGTTACCTCACACTCAAATAAACTAATAGATACCTACAATGATAGGAAATGACAAAGAAGCCATGAAAGTTACAACAATTTAACCACTTTACACCAACCACATATAGATACATATTCTACAAAGACCACAGAAAAAAGACTAACAAACCGTGACATAAAATGTTTAAACCCAAATTTATGGTAGTACTTCCATCGAGTTATTGTAAACCAATTCAAGTTTCTCTAAAGGGAGTGTTAGCAATTTTCCCACTTATGGGTTAAATGCTCTAGTCAAAGCTCAAATATAGTCTAAAATCAATCCATACGACAGTGCACATGAGGCTCGGTTAGTGGTTGCTCCACACTGCGAAATATCTATATCCAACATTAGGTCCTTTTTGATATCATTGGTCAAAACCCAATTTAACAGAATAACTGACCTTTTAACTAAATGAGTCTAAACGACTAACCAAAAAATATTTAAGCATAAGACAACGTTAGTATGCCCATAAAGCCCTTTTAAACCAATTCAAGTAGTTTATAGTTCAAGTCTCCTGACACTTCTAGGGCTCAACAGGGTCGTTACCTTTAGAGATGATATAAGGTAGAAAAATCCACAAAAGCACATTCCAAATAATAGTTACTACAATGATTAGAAACGGCAATACACGAAGCAAGTTTAGGTTAAGGTTTCTAAAGGCAGCTTTTGGAAAGCACGTCAGCAAGATGAACAGATTCGGACAATTAGGTGGTCATTGTTCAAACAAAACAAAAATAAAAGTGCAAGAACATGAAATAAAGAAAACAATATTTACTGGAAATCCATTATAATTTCATAATATAGTCGACAGGACAAGGGAGTAAGCGAAATTATTTCATACGAACAACCAAACGGTAAATTGCAACTCGAAGAAAAACCTAATCACAAAAATATTCAACGTTAACACGACAGCCTAATGAATAGTTAAACTGAATGCACTCTAATAAATGTTCTTGTTTACCTAAACCAACGAACGTTCATTATCTAATCCGAATAAACAGCAAACACGAAAACAGAAAAGGAAGAATACAACTTATAGCACGAAAAGAAAAACAAAGTTCACATGCGACATGAACCATCGGGAAAAGAAGAAATTGGGTTCAGATTATCACATGAAAGGAAGACAAGACGCCGAGAAACCCATTCTTTACCAAACTCGAACCTTTCCACGGGACTACCAAACGAGCCATTTCGACCGAGACACGCATCACCTAATTCTGCTCAAAAGAACCAAATCAACGCCCCAGATCAAGAAGGAAGAAACTGACGGTCAGTCAATGCAAAGGAGAAAGAAGAGTTGCGATCTTCGGATAACACGAGTATGGACGAGATGAATCCAAGACCGATCACGCAAGACGACAAATCCGCATAGATAGCGTAGGAAACCAGATCGTTTGAGCGTTAATCAAAAGAATACTGATCAAGATTCCATGATTTCTCTGAAATTACCTCGACGACGACGAGTGAGGAGCTGATCGCCTCCGCGGGTGGTAGAATGGGGGCGCAATGTCTCAGTATCGAGCGCAGCGGTGATCGCATATAAATATTAGGTTTTTTCACATTACTCCTTGTCTTACTTATAATTTTCTTTTAACTACATTCAATCATGATTTTGTGCATACTTCTCTTCATTTCAGATCGAAACATGATTTCAATCGAACACAAAGGTTAACATTATTGGTTTACGTTGACAAATGGCTCGAGAATAAATATAAATGTTATGCATTAGATTAAGAGCAGCGAGGGTTGTGATATAAATAACAAGACTTCCAACACCTTTTTACGAAAAATTAAACCTTCGGAGGACTAATGTGGAACTTTACCATTATCATCGGGGGGGATCAGTAGTATGTTCGAGCAAATCGAGGACTGGCGACGTGGGAAAATATCTTCTTTTCTATTTCCAAGAATAGGCACAACATTTCATTTTATTACCAATTTATCCATTTTATTATTAATTAGTTGGTGGGTGTGAGCACAAAAATTAGCTACTCGTGGTGGCCTCAAATAAATATATATTTCGGTACTGACGCGGATGGACCGCTCCGGCATCAACTCAGGACCACAAAATTCCGTGGTGGCCTCAAATAGGTACGACCGATGCCAAAAGCGTAATAAATGATCGATGAAATCAATCGCACCCATGAACTTTTTTCTAAAATATTATAAAAGTTTTTATGTTTTTGGAGAGTTAAAAAACAACAGCGAAAGACGTTTTCGGATAATTTCAAGAACAGCATAACTGTTCGTGTTCTTTCTCGGCTGACGATGACGATCTAATTGAAATTTTGTTATGGTATTGTCGAGGGGATGTGCCATCAATGGTTGAGTCAGTTCATTAATCTTGATCCGAATGTGGAGAGATATTTAACGAATCATGTAACAATCTTGAGTGGCTGAGGTGGCTCAAGATAATCTTTGCATAATTTTGACCTACTTAAGATTGTCTTAAGGTATGGTAAGATGGAATCTAGTTTCTCGATGGGCTTTTACATAAATGTTTATGTTGGGATGAGTTTTTCGATATGTTTCCTTTAACGTTCAAGTTAATTCGAAAGATTATATAGGATATGAGAGGTTTCCATAAGAAGATATGATATTTAGATTAGTTTTTATGTATGATTGATCGAGGATATCTATTTGAACATCCCATGAATTATTATCCATCCAAACCGACAAAGGAGGGGGGCAAGTCCGAAAAACCTGCGTGAGATATTGTTTATGAAGGTCAACAAGGTCAACCATCCCTAAGTTATTGCCTAGTGGGGGTTAACTTGTTCATTTTCTTTCCTATTAATAAGTAGATTTTTATCAGCATATATAAAGAAATATATATATATATAAAAAGAAATATTTTTATCAGCATATTTATTCTGATTTTAATATATATTTTTTATATGTCATGAATGAATAAAGTTGAGGTTTTGAAATTACTATCATTTTATCATTGCCCTAACCTTGTTTTTCATGGATCGTGGAACACCCTATTGATGAACTGATATGTCGTGACTGATGAGTCAACATAGCCTGGTTCACGAGTGAATATCGGGAGTTTTCGGCCGAGTGGGCTGGTTGTCGAGGTCGGTCATGCCCTCCGAACGGGGTGTTGGCGTCGGAATGTTGAAAGCGCCTCTTTCGATCCGGATGGTCTCGCCTTGGGGAGATCCGCTTTCCTGCACAGAAGGCCCCCGTCATGTCACGGACAAACTTCTAAACAAGGTGTTTGATGTAATGCTTATATCTGTCCGTGTCTGTTGGCATGTTCATGCCTTGTACAACATGTAAAGGGGCGGCCGAAGGCTTAATAGTCCCATTTTAGTTGGGTTGGTGGCCTCTTTAGGCTTGTAAATAAAGGTTGTGTCATGTGGACACGTGCGAGAGCTTTTCGATCTGTAATGGACCATTTTACCCTTTGTTGTGCCACTGTTCAGAGCTTGTAAAGTCTGTTTGTAATTTGCATTGTCTATGAAGTGTTTTTCGGACATGTCTGCTTGTGGATCCCGATTGAGGCGTTCTTTTTAACTCGTTCTCTCTTTGATTGGTCCTAAGGGACAATGGGAGGCTTCGGGGAGGCTGACATTTGTGGACGGACGCGCGAGGGTGCCGCACGACTTAGGCAAAACCAGCTAAGTCCGTGTCATATGGTATCAGAGCGGGACAAGCACTCATAGAAACACTTGACATGCAAACGTGGGGGACCTAGCGGGGCTGCATTGAGGGCAGTCAGCACACGCGCGACCGTTTGAGGGAAAACGGGCATGGAGATGTAGGGAAAAGAGTCGCTCAGAGGAGCGAGCATCTGAGATTGGCATTCAGAGGAATGGCCAACCCTTCGCGCAAGAGGCACCACGAGAACAGGCAAGCTTGGAAGAATTTGGAGTGCACAAAGGTTGGGATGGCTGAGTTTGAGCTACGGCTCAACGTTGACAACTATACTTGATGGTGCTCTAGGCAAGCGAGGCGCTTGGCAAGAATGAGACCATGCAAGGTGGAATGAGTTGTTCAACGACCAAAAGAGTTATGCAAAGCTCACAGAGGTGAGGGGAATTGCTAACTCGAAGAATTCGGTACTCATGCATGGGCTTGTATGCGGACGATGGAATGTTCGTGGCCATCCCAAGGCGGTCGAGACTCGGCGCCATGGAGCATTGAAACTTTCTCTTTGGCATGTGAATGATACGTCCGTAGGAGGCTGAAGTGTGCAATAAGTTCAGCATGTTGCTAGGCCTTGAGGGGTGCAGCGGGGGCTGTATTGACGGGGAGTCGCAATCTAGCAAGTGCGTTTGCAAGAGGCAGAACAATGCACAGTTTGTTCAGCAGATCGGAGTAGTCTAAGGGGATGGTGATCTCCGAAACGAAGAGAGATGTTGCTCCAACGGGACAGTTATCCAGGAGGGATAAGTCTCGGCTCTCCAGAGGGAGAATCATGTGAGACGGACTTCACATGTTGAGGAGGAGTACCTCACAAACAACAACTCCACGAAGCTCAATGGATCGAGCAAGCAGCGAGGAGTTGTCGCATGATCTCGCTCGAGAGAATGCATTGGTGGATGCATTGCGAGATCAAGTGGGGGAGCGACCTAAAGCAACTTAAATGAAGGCACACTTGGAGTCGATGTAGAGATCGAACTCAAGGGAGGGCTGACCCGTGGAATGGTGGGCACGAGGGCCACCATCGACTCAATGCAAAAACGAGGAGCGGAGCAACTTGGGTGTAACTTGACGAAGTACCCAAGCCGCATGAAGGGAGCCAGCAGAGAAGTTGGAACATGGAGCAGAGGCACAGTGCTTTCCTTAAATAGAGGTCAAGGACATGAACTCTTGCAGAGGCAAGAGTAGGATCATGTTGTTCCATGGTTCCTTCATTCTGAAGGAGCGGGCTCATCTTGCATGGTGCCAAAGACGAAGGGAGCTTCTAGGCACATGCACCTTATCTCGGAGGAGCATTTGATGAAGGAACTAAGGTGACTCAATTTGCGGAGGCGAAGTTGGGTTCAGAAGGCCTTTGCACGGGGCAAGAGGACGCAGAGGCGGGTACTCTTGAAGAATATGCCACAGTGTTGCCATTCTAGTTGCCATGAAGGAAGCGGTGCGTAGCGAAGATTGTGCTGGTAGGGGCAGAGGCCCAGGATCCAGACAATGGTGCACAAACTACAGTGAAATCAGTGGACTTCGGGAGCTACTAGGCGACGGACTGTCCTAGAGCGGTGCTTCATCTAGGTGTGACCCAAGAGTGGGTGGATGAAGGTCGATTGCCAAAGGAGCGAACAAAATCGAAGGTGGAGGAGACCCTGCGATGTATTGGTAGAGGCCACACATGGAGGGTTCACATTTCGAGTTTATTCCTAAAGGATCAGAATGCAATGGAGATGTCACCAGGAGGCGACATGGTGCAACGGATCGTGGTGGAACAGTTCGTGGCAATGCGATACACACAACATAGTCCCGGGAGGGACTGGATCATATGGAGGTATGATCGGGAGCTATTGGAAGCTCCACTTCGGTGAACAACACGATGGCAAGAAGGGCTATGGATTCAAGGAGTGAAGGCCATGGTACCGCAGAGGCGGGTCTTCCGGGCTTGCATCGAATTTTGCATCGGATGGAAACCTTGGTCATCAGCATATGGGGGCTGTGTTCCACTAAGGGAAAAGTTCGAATGCAAGTACCAGTGAGTCCCATGGGAGGGACTTGATCATGCAGAGGTATGATCGAAGCAGCTGGAGAGTTGGATTGCTCCAGAGCTCATATTCGCTTAAGGGAGCCCGGCAAGTCAGAGGACAAGGCCGAGTAAGCGAACGTTGCTACCAAGGAAGCTAAGGAGAACAGAATCGGTGCAAACCCTACAACGTGATGGCATAGGCCATGCATGGGAGTTGCAGTCTGTCTTTCCATCGACCAAATGGACTGCTTGGAGAACACAGAGGTGTTGAAGCAGGGGGTCGAAAGGGGCGAGGAAGCGACGACGAGTCTAGAGGGACTTAGCTACCCAAAATCAAGGATCAGTTAGAATGGAGGTGGACTCAGAGGAGTGCCACAGAGACATATCTACTGATCGTGAAGAAAAGGGATGCAGATGCGAGGCGACGGATAGTAGGACCATGGGCATGGCAGCGCCATGGTACCGCAGAGGCGGGACTTCCGTGAAAGTCATTGATCCCTTGCTCTCATGGAGGGAGAGCGCTTGGTCGTGAAAGGGGCCGAGGAGGTAGAGAATGCAGAGGCAATCTTCAAGTACCGAGACAAGGCTGAAGGGCAGAGACCGAAGAACTTCGTAAGACCGGTGTCAACAAGTTTCTCATCAAGATAGCCGTAAGTGAAGGACTTTGGGTCATGCAAGTGTGCACGACCAAGGAACGAAGCAAGCAGTACGCGGTGCTGTACCTTTGCTACTCAGTGGAGTAGGCGGCAGGGTTGATGGAGAAGACGGTACAATCCCAGAGGCGACCTCATCTATCAGAGAATTACTCCAAGTTGGGGTGAAAACTTCCCGCATTCCAGAAGTTCGATGGCATTGAGAAGGTGAATCACAGTAGCTAACTCAATGCAAGGAGTGCAAACACTTCATGTGCTTCAGAAGTGTGAGCAAAGAGCAGGCGAAGGCCAGTAACCAGCTTGATGCATGAAGTACAACCTCGAGGAGGCGGGCGAAGTCAAGTAACCTTTGCCTTCTCAACTCTTAAGAGAATGGGCGAAATTGAGTACCCTAGTTCTCTTATTTATCCAGCAGAGGAGCTCTGCACAAGTTCAAAGACCCTTCGAGGACAATGGAAGACAATAGTTGTCAAATCCTCACCAACGGTGATCAGTGCTACTGAGAGTAGATTATCCGCTTCATTTCCCAACGAAATGCCAATCGAAAGCGAAAGTGATGCGAACCTACTTGGATGTGACAACTAACTAAAAGAAGAGTCAATGAACAGATTTTGTGGAGGAAGGACCCAAAACTTCAGAAGTTTGCGAGGCGATGCTCGTTAAAGCTCCAACAAGCATCCACCCAGTTCAAGCAGCATGTGGAAATTTTGAGAAACTGGCGCAGTAAGAATGGTCTTTTCTTTCATTTGGTGGATCCGCAGGAATCAACGAGGATCAACATAACTCAGCTAACCCCACACGAGAGTCAGAGTCATTGGCGAGTTGAAGCAGCATGGCGGATCAAAGGTTCGACTACTCAAAAACAGCAGCGGAGAGCAGCTGGGAGCCAGGAGGCGCATTGCAGCTGGAGCAGAAGATTGAAGACTCAGCAAAGGCGAAGAGTTGCAGTGTTCATAAAGGCTTCGACGAGGACGTCGAAGGGATAAGTGGGGGAGAATGTCACGGACAAACTTCTAAACAAGGTGTTTGATGTAATGCTTATATCTGTCCGTGTCTGTTGGCATGTTCATGCCTTGTACAACATGTAAAGGGGCGGTCGAAGGCTTAATAGTCCCATTTTAGTTGGGTTGGTGGCCTCTTTAGGCTTGTAAATAAAGGTTGTGTCATGTGGACACGTGCGAGAGCTTTTCGGTCTGTAATGGACCATTTTACCCTTTGTTGTGCCACTGTTCAGAGCTTGTAAAGTCTGTTTGTAATTTGCGTTGTCTATGAAGTGTTTTTCGGACATGTCTGCTTGTGGATCCCGATTGAGGCGTTCTTTTTAACCCGTTCTCTCTTTGATTGGTCCTAATGGACAATGGGAGGCTTCGGGGAGGCTGACCTTTGCGGACGGACGCGCGAGGGTGCCGCACGACTTAGGCAAAACCAGCTAAGTCCGTGTCAGTCAGGTGTTTTCTGACTGTGGCCCCTTCGACGAGCAAGTCAGTGGTGGGTTGATCTCTCTCTCTCTTTCTCTCTCTCTCTCTCTCTTTTGCCTCTCCTTGGGCCAGATGCCGGTCATGGGTTTTTATACTATTGTACGAGAGTCGGTCGTACGCAGGTTTGGCATGGTGACCGATTCTTGAGAGGTGAGATGATACCTTTGTGCGACCGTCGTCCCAGAGTATGCGGAACGGTGCAGTCTCGGGCTTTCCGGGACAGGACGTACCGAGCAACGCCTTGGTACGTATTCTAGTTCGACGCGTGGGGGTGCTCCTCTTGCTGACTTGGCTGTAGCGTGGCATGGCATCGGTCGTGACGTGGCTTGGATAAAAAAATATACCTTATCATTTCTCCCTCCCCCCCTCCCCCATCGAGGCGTGCTTGGGGCCCTTGAGAGGGCGAGGGGTGCCCTGGGTCGGAATGCCACAGCTGTGTTGATTGCTTGTGAGGGGATGTTGGATTGGCTCGTCGTGAGGCAGTTGAGGGGCGGCGCCCAATGCTTTGGGAAGGATTTATGCCATCGATCGGGTGGCTGGGCCCATGCAGGATGATGTTGGTGAGTCGCTGGTCAGGAGAACAAGCTGTGTGAGCTGGGCGGAGATGACCTGTTGGCCAAGTAACTGATCTCGGGTTCAGGCTTGTGGTTGGCGACTTGGATAGGGACTGGCTAGTCGCAAGTCAGGAACTGATCTGACGCGACTAGGATGAGGACTAGCGAGTCGCAAGTCGAAAATCGATTTGGCATGACTCGGGAAAAGACTAGCGAGTCGCAAGTCGGAGGACCGATCTGGCGCAACTTGGGAAAAGACTGAGTCATAAGTTGGTGGATTGATCTGGCGTGACTAAGATGAGGACTGGCTAGTTGCAAGTCAGAAACCGATCTGGCGCGACTAGGATGAAGACTAGCGAGTCGTAAGTCGAAAATCGATCTGGCGCGACTCAGGAAAAGACTGGCGAGTTACAAGTTGGAGGACTGATCTGGCATGACTAGGATATGGACGGGTTAGTCGCAAGTCAGGAGCTAATCTGGTGCGACTAGGATGAGGACTGGCTAGTCGCAAGTCGTGAACCGATCTAACATGACTCGGGAAAAGATTAGCGAGTCGCAAGTCGGAGGACCGATTTAGCGTGACTCGGATAAGGACGGGTTAGTCCCGAGTTAGGAGCCGATATGGCATGACTAAGATGAGGACTAGCTAGTTGCAAGTTGGGAACCGATCTAGCGCGACTAGGATGAGGACTGGCTAGTTGTAAGTCAGGAAATGATCTGGCGCGACTAGGATGAATACTGGGCCTATGGGCCAAGGGTCTGCACTTGGGCTCAGGCAGGATAGACGAGTCGCAAGTCGGGAATCGATTTGGCGTGACTCAGGAATAGACTGGCGAGTCGCAAGTCGGAGGACCGATCTAGTGCGACTCGGATAAAGACTAGTTAGTCTCAAGTCGGGAGCCGATCTGGTGCGACTAGGATGAGGACCGGCTAGTCGTAAGTTGGGAACCGATCTGGCACCACTAGCATGAAGACTGGGGGGCGTCGTTGGGCTGTGCACTAGGTTTTGCCTAGGTGCCACCTTGCCATGTGGCTTGCCAAGTGGAGCGGCGCAGGGCCTGGTGGGAAACTTCTTGTTATGAATGGCTTATGGCAGGAGATTTCGGGCGACGAGGCGCCTCTAGCGAGGGCTCCGAGACCAGTAAATCTGGAGAATCCGAGGAGTTATGATGGTTTTAAATGTTACGACCATCTCTCTCCTTGGGAAGCCCAATCGTCGTCTCACGGTGGAGTAGTCTGCTCTTTATAAGCTTCTCCTAGAGCTGTTGCCATCACTTTTGCTCAGTCCTTCATTCTATGCCCCGGCTTCTTCCTTCCAACCTTGAGGTTGGGATGTCTCCGTCTTCATCTTCATCTTCATCTTCTTCTTTTGGGGGCCTACGATCTGAAGTCATCAGTGTGTCCTCGAGTGGCACACCGTCGGAGGCCACAGGGAGCCCTACTGCGCTTGAAACTCTTAAGTTGTGGCATGATGTAGACTCAGTGGTGACCGAGGACTTTTTGAGGGTACTTCGGGATTGCTATCGCATCCCGAAGTGCTATGGTGTTCACGCCCCTCGGCCTGGTCAGCGATTGTATGAATAGTTTCCCAACGGGTTCGGGCTGATCGTGGGGGCCCTCAAGGTGGGACTGTGGTTCCCGCTACATCCCATTATTGGGGAGTGCCTCCGTAAGTGGGCCATATCGTCATCCCAGATGGCACCAAACTCTTGGCGCTATCTGGTGGCTTTTATTAGGGAGTATCCGGGGGGCTAGGATTGAGCCGACCAGGACCCTCTTCCTGGCCTACTTCCATCTTATAAGGGGCAAGTATTACCTAACCACCCGCAGCGGTTTTAAGATCAGCAGCACTCCTTCCAACAACAAAGGTTGGAAGAGCCGCTTCTTTTTCGTCAGTTGTAGTGGGGGTGGGGTTTTAGTACTGGATGGACTTCCCAAACCATCGATAACACCCCCCCATTGCTTTCTATCAGAGAAACAACATATGTGAATCGGTTGAGAGGCATCTTGTCCTCTTCTCGGGCAATTAGGAAGATGACCGAGGAGTGGCTGGTCAAAGCGGGACTGAGCCCAGCCACTGGGGGTATGGTCATTCGTATATTATGGATCGTCCGCTCGTCTCGAGCTAGCTGACCGACCGGGCTTTTCCTTGTAGAGATGGTGGATCTTCATTCTGTGAAGAGGATGCCTCACGCCAAGGTCATCACGCCACCGTCTCGAGGTGGCGAGTGTTTCGGAGCTAGGGGTGCCTCACAGAAGGGCACACCGAGGAGGGCGTCGGGGTCCCCGAAGGCGAGTCGCCCTCAGAAGAAGGTGAAGATCGTGGTCCGGAAGATGTCCATGAGCTCGGCTACGCATGAGAGTGTCATCCCGAGGTTGTCCGGGGCTGCTCCCCAAGGCGAGGGCTCGGGGAGCGTGAAAGGGAAGGGGGTGGCCGGATCATCCGACGATGACCCTTCAAAGAGGGCACCGGGGCGCTCGAAGTCAATGCAGGACCTATGTCGTGTCCATGCTCGGGCCGAAGGCGAGCAGTACCAAGCCTTGAGTATGGTCGATCTTCCTGCAGGGGAGTCGGGGACTCCCTACGTCTCTCAGTGGGCGACTCTCACGGTCGACAGTCGAATTTGGGCTGACGGGCTGACTACCCAGGAGTTCATCCGGGGGGTGCTTCACCCGACCATGGTCAAAGGAGCTTTATTGCTCCTCCTCGGAGGCACTAGCGGATCGAGCGGCCAAGTCATTGGTCTGGGTAAGTGGTGGCGCCCCTTCCTTCTTTAATTCTTCCTTCTTTGAGTGGGTCCTAACGTCGATTTTGGTGCAGGGCCAACACTACACCATAGCGTTGATCGATCGGGTCCTCGACGTCGGGCGACTGATCGAGCGTCAGTCGGATGTCTATACTGCTTTACGCCTGGAGAACTTGGAGCTGAGGAGTGGGTTTGGCCCGGAGGCTGTGGCTACAGCCAAATAGCGCGCCTCGGCTCTGGACAAAGAGGTGAAGCGCTTGGAGGCTGAGCTGGAGGAAAGCTGATACCGCATCCGGACGTTGGATGATGAGTTTCTGACCCTCTCCCATGACGTCAAGTCCGCGAGGTCTTTGACTTGGGCCACCAAAGAGGTCCTGAAGGAGGAGCGACTAGTGCTACCTGAGAATATCAAGGGGGCGATTGCTGATTACAAGTCATCCGCCGGGTTTGAGTGCGGCCTGGTGAGGTCAAGGCGGGTGACATACGAGTTCGGGTATCGGGTGGCTTATGCTCATTTCCGAGTGAGGTACCCGGACCTAAAACTAGAGTCAAACCTGTTCGCCGACCAGCTGGAGAATCAGAACGTCGACATGCCGGCGAGCGTCCCCTTTGATGACGGGCCTAAGACTCCTCCAAATTAAGGACTATATTTGTCTTTTCTTTTGCTTTGGTCGGGTTGAATTTTGAAACTGTATCGCCCGACCACAACATATATTTTTTTCATCAATGAAAAAAAACTTTTATTTTGGAATCCTGCCTTGTCTTTTCCGATTGCAGATGTGCATGCTCCTTAATAACACGTGTCTTTTCAACACCTCAACCTATGTCCTTTACGGGTAGAACTTCTTTAAATTTGTCGCATTCCAGGTCCTTGGCAGAGGGTTTCCATCCATAGTCTCAAGTCGATATGTCCCTTTTTGGACCACGTCGTAGACCCAATAGGGGCCTTCCTAGTTGGGTGCGAGTTTTCCTCTCGCTCGGGTCGGGTCGCTCACCTCCGCCTTTCGAAGGATGAGGTCCCTGACCTTGATCGGTCGCGAACGAACTTTGCGGTTGTACATCCGAGTCGTAGCCTTTTTGTATGCCAAGGTACGTAGGTGTGCCTTGGCTCTTCTTTCTTCAAGGAGAACTAGGTTTGCTTGTAGGCCCTCCTCAAAGTCTTCTTGTTTATAGTTGGAGGTGCGCAGGGTCGGGAACACCATCTCAGGTGGGAGGACTGCTTTGGTCCCGAACACCAAGCTGAACGGAGACTCTCCCAAGACGGTTTTGGGAGTCATTCATATTGCCCATAGGACACTAGGAAGCTCATCCACCCAGGCTCCGTGCGCACTCGAGAGCCTCTTCTTGAGACCCTCCAGAATCGTTCGATTCATTACTTCGGTCTGGCCATTAGTTTGGGGGTGTACGACCAAGCTGAACTTCAATTATATCCCGTATGACTGGCAATAGGCCTTGAACTTAGCATTGTTAAATTGAGCTCCGTTGTCGGTGATGATAGCCCTCAGGATCTTGAACCGGATAATAATGTTCTTCCATATGAAGCCTTGAACTTGTTTCTCAGTGATGGAGGCTAAGTGTTTGGCTTCATCCCACTTCATGAAGTAGTCAACCCTGACTATAAGAAAGCATCATTGTCCCAACGCTGGAGGAAAGGGTCCGAGGAGATCAAGTCCCCATTGAGCGAAGGGCCAGGCTACCTCCATCGGGGTAAGAGGAACCGTTGGCTGGTGTTGCAGTCGAGCGTGCCTTTGACATTGTTGGCACCGTTGCACATATGATATGGCATCCTGACGCATGGTCGGCCAGTAGTACCCCTGTCTGGGAGTCTTGAAAGCCAAAGTTCGTCCCCCAATGTGCTCCCCACAAATCCTCTTGTGGAGTTCGGCGAGGGTTGTTTCAGCTTCTGATGGCACGAGACAACACAAGAGGGGTTGAGAGAAAGCCCTGCGGTATAGCTTTCCACCGAACATGCAGTACCAGGCCTGGGTTCGCCTCAGTCGTCATGCAACCGTCGGGTCGTCGGGCTTCGTCCCATCCTTTTTGAAGCAGAGGACCTCTTCCATCTAGTTCGGCAAGTCCTTCGTTTCGACAATCGCATGTGTCGGTATTATTGGTGCCGTTACAGATTCAGTTGCCGGAGTTGCCGCTAGGCTATGGGCAGAGGCCGATCTAGCCAACGCATCGACCCGCATGTTTTGCGCCCAAGGTACTCTAGTGACTAAGAGGCGGT
This sequence comes from Musa acuminata AAA Group, assembly GCF_036884655.1. NCBI lineage: Eukaryota > Viridiplantae > Streptophyta > Magnoliopsida > Zingiberales > Musaceae > Musa > Musa acuminata. Next base: position 11,670,411 of record NC_088329.1, on the reverse strand, counting down.
TGAAGCGATGGGCGAGTAATTTTGCTTCTGTCAGGTATAACGCCATTGTTGGGTCTCGAGCTTCGTAACTCCCGTTGACGTGTCCTGTCACTAGCTAGGAGTCGCTGAAGACTTCGAGGTTGCTCACATACATCTCCAGATTGAGCTGTAGGCCGTGAAGTAGCACATCGTACTCGGCCTCATTGTTGGTGGCCTCGATTGTAATTGGAGCGATCTCTCATAGGTTTCTATGGACGGGCCCTTGAGGATAAGTCTGACCCCGGCTGCTTCGGCAGTGGCTGAGCCATCCACATGTAGGGTCCATGTGCTCTCATTGTTCTCCTGTCCAATAGCATGATCTTCAGGAGTTAGCTCGGAGATGAAGTCAGCAAGTATGTGAGCTTTGATGGCGGTTCTGGGGGAGTATTGAATGTCGAATTCACCGAGCTCAACCGACCATCATAGCATTCGACCCGGCGCATCGAATTTGGAAAGGATTTGTCGTAACAGTTGGTCGGTAATCACTTTGATTATGTGAGCTTGGAAATATGGTCACAACTTTCGGGTCATCTTCATTAGTGCGAGGGTTAGCTTCTCGATTGGGGAATACTGCACCTCGGGCCCGATGAGGATGTGGCTGACATAATAGACAAATTGTTGTGTTGGTGGCATTTCCTGAACTAATACTGAACTGACCGCCTGCACCAAGGCTGCTAGGTAGAGACCGAGCATTTTGCCAGGCTCGGGCGAGGCGAGTCGGGGCAAGTGAGCGAGGCACGCCTTTAACTTTTCGAATGCTCCCTCGCATTTCGGGGTCCATGTGAAGTTGTTGGACTACTGCAGAGCCCGGAAGAAGGTGAGGCACTTGTCCCCTGTGTTAGGATCAGAGCGGCACTAAGCGGGGGGGGGTGAATTAGTGCAGTGGATTAAAACTCGTAAGTTTGAAATCGATTTCGTAAATGTATAGAGATTTCGATTCGACGAAGGATGACTTAGCTATAATAGCTCGAGTAAAGGTAGCCAAGAGTAGGGAGATGAAAACCGAATGATTTGCAGCTAAGTAAAGAAATGGTTCAGAAAATTAAATACTCACACATTCAAGGAACATCATAATGTAAAGTGGTTCGGTCAAATGACCTACATCCACTTGCGAAGCCTTCTTCGATGAGGCTCCCAACTTCCACTAGCAAATCACTTTGAAGGGGAAGGACCAAATACCCCTCTTACAACCTTCTTACAAGTGGTTTACACTCTTATAGATTTTTCAAAGAGAGAGAGGGAGGTGAACACTTAAGCTATTGAAAACAATATTTTTCTGGAGCTTTTTTTCACTTTCTAACTTGTCAAAAAGGTGTTATCTCTGCTGAGAATTGAGGGGTATTTATAGGCCCCAAGAGGATTCAAATTTAGGCTCCAAATTTGAATTGCTTTTGGGTTTCCCAGTGCTGGCGGTGCCACCGCTTGTCAGTGTCTAACACTGACAGTGTACTAGCGGTGCCACTGACAGACCTCTCGGGCTATGGGTGGTGCCACCGCCCAGTCCAGCAGTGTACTAGCGGTGCCACTGCCGGACCTCTCGAGTTCTGGGCGTTGCCACCACCCAGTCCGACAGTGTACTAGCGGTGCCACCGTCGAACCTCTTAGGTTCTGGGCGGTGCCATCGCTTAGACTAACGGTACCACCGCCTAGACTGTTCTAGCTCATTGGTTGGGCTCTAAACTTGGCCTAAACCAGTCCAAACTCGGGCCCAATTGGCCCCTAACTGGATTATAGGATTAATCCTAAATCCTAACCCAAATTATATGCAAACTATGAAATTAAGACATAGCCCTAAGCAAATTTTAACCGGCAACATCGAGTTTCCTTCCGGCGAACTTCCAACGGACTTCCGATACACCCTCGGATTTCTTCCAACGGACTCCCAACAGGCTCCAGGTCTTGTGGCGAGTTCAACGAGTCTTTGGCAAGTATCCAAACCTTCTTGGTGATCTCTGCGAACCTCCGATGATCTTTCCGGTGGACTTCCGAAAACTTCGGCAAGTCCCCGATTCTTTCTCGGTTGGTCCCGACAGTACTTCCGACGACTTTTCGGACTTTCGGTGGACTCTCGAACACCCATCGAACTTGACTCTGGTAAACTTGCTTTATGTCTTCATGCTATCGTAGTTAATCCTGCATAGTAAAACACACTTCGATCTAGATAATTAATCCTAAGCATCTAATCAAGTTGCCCGGCATGTCATTGGTCCCTCGACGCTTCGTCCGATTCTTCGGCGCATCGTCCTCTCTTGCGGCCTATTGCCCAATCGGACAGTTGACTCTGCAACTTTGATATCCTTGGCATAGTCTCCGCTCTTCTTGGCCCGATGTCCGAATCTACGGCCCGAAGCCTTCCGTCGATACATCGACCGATCCACCGACCCGACATCCAATCTTCTGACATGTTCCTCCGGCCCAACATGATTTTCCTGCTTTAATTGTATCATCTTGATCGAGGCATCTGTTAGGATCGGAGCGGCACTAAGAGGGGGGGGGTGAATTAGTGCAGCGGATTAAAACTTCGATTTTAACAAAATCTTTCGTACGATAAGAATGGAACTTGAAAAGTTTAACTTGAAAGCGTATTCTTAAAGTTGCGCAGCAAGAGTAATAAGGAACTAAAGCAGTAAGAAGATTTGCAGTAATGTAAATGACAATAATAAAAATGCAAATCAGAGATTATGCCGATTTTTAGAGTGGTTCGGTCAAATGACCTACTCCACTTGCGATGCCCCTCTTCGATGAGGCTCCCACCTTCCACTAGCAAATCTCTTGAAATGGAAGGGTAAACACCCCTCTTACAACCTTTTACAAGCAGTTCAACCTCTTACAAATTTTCAATAAGAAAGAAGGAGGAGAACTCTCTAGCAAATTGAAAACAAGACTTGCTAAGACTTTCTAAGACTTTTCTCTCAATCAAAATGCTTCTCAAAAGTTGTAATCTCAGCTGAGATTTGAGGGGTATTTATAGGCCTCAAGAGGATTCAAATTTTGGGCTCCAAAATTTGAATTCTCTTAGGGTTCCCGGTGCTGGAGGTGCCACCGCCCAGCCAGGCGGTGCCACCGCCCAGCGCTCGGGTGCTGGACGGTGCAACCGCCCAACCAAGGAGGTGTCACCGCCCAGCCAGGCGGTGCCACCGCCTGGCTCTCCAATTCATTTGTTTGGCTTAATTTTAGCCCAAACCAAATCTGACTTTGGGCCCAATTGGCCCCTAACCAGGATATAGGATTATCTCTTAATCCTAATCCTAATTACAGGTGAACTACATAACACAAAAAAAACATCCTAAGCAAGTTTTTTAACCGCGAACGTCGAGTCTTGTTCCGGCGAGCTTTCCGACGAACTTCTTCCGACGGACTCCCTGCAAGCTCCCAATCTTTGTAATGACTTTAACGAGTAGCCGAGCCTTCTCGGTGATCTCCGCGAGCCTCCGACGATTTCTTCGGCGAACTTCCGACACGTTCCCGATTTCTTCTCGGTTGGTTCCGGCAGCATCTCTCCGATGATTCTTCGGTCTCTTAAACGTCCATCGAGCTCGACTCCGGTATCCTTGCTTTATGTTTTCTGGTTATCGTAGTTAATCCTGCACACTTAACTCAATAATATGAATTAGATCAATTAACCCACCAATTGATTATATCATCAAAATCCGAGATTCAACAACATCCTGCATCACTCAAAACGTAGATTAAAACATAAACACATATTGATTGGTTTCATCATCAAAATCCGAGATTCAACAATCTCCCCCTTTTTTATGATGACAACCAATCGACGACGGAGTTAACTTTAACTCCTGGAGTTTAAACAAACTCCCCCTATCAACATACCATATTAACAGAAACTCTTGGATTCAAAAATCCAAGCAAGATGTCATTATAAAATCATGACATATAATCAGCATACTTCTCCCCCTTTGTAATCAACAAAAAGGAGAAGTACCATAATCAAGTGTTTGTGATATACAAGTTCAACTCATTACATGAAAAACATAATATCTATTTTTTTATCATCATGCAAGTTTGCTATCATCATAGATATACATGGTAGTATGATAGCAAGTTTACAATATACAAGCTAGCAAAATTTTTTCAACATTTTAAGACACGCAAGCTAGCAATTTTGAGATGTTCAAGAAAGTAACTCTTACTTCTTGAAATATAAGTTTTGCTAGATGTGCAAGTTAACTTTTTGCTTCTTGAGATAGGTAAGATAGCACTCCTTGGTGATGTTCAAGATAACAATTTCTTCTCTTTTGAGAAGTACAATTTTTGCTTTTTTTCTTGAATTGTGCGAGCTAGCAAATTGGCTTTCTAGCATGTTTTGCTCCCCCTTTGTCATTGTCAAAAAGAAGGGAAGACCATTTACGTTAATTTCTAAATTATGACAAAGGCAAATAACATAGATGAAAATTCAAGTCTTGAATGTTAAAATAATTATTTTATCATGAATTGCGTGCATCATTATCATACATTAAAGTATTGCATGCATAATACCAAATCATCATATATATATTTTCAAAACATATAAACTCATCATTATATGCATGATTCTAAATCGTCATTCATATTATTTTAATCATTGTTTCAATCATCACTATAACTCATCATGCATAAAATGTAAAATTATCTAACATGATACAAACATTTATTTTCAAAATATTTATCACTATTTTCATGTATGATAATAAAATATTCATGATACCGAACATTAAATTAATATTTTTAAGTATTTATCACTTCATGATTGTTAGTACCAAACATTTATCATTTAAAGTATTCATGATATACATCATATGCAATACATCACATATATCATCATAATAAAAAATATATGCATCATTCCAAATCATAAATATTTCAAATCATCCTGGTATTATTCTGTCAAATTGCGTCCTACCATGTATGATCATAATTTTTCCCCATTTTATCATTATAAATAAGAAAGAATAAAGGAAGAACAAAATAGTGTAAAATATTTCAAGTATTTCAAGACATACAAGCCATAAATCCAATGGCATCATGTCATAAAAAGATAAGACCTCTTGAATTATAAAGGACATGATTCATTTTATCAAATCTTTTCTTTTTATAAATAACAAAAATTATAGGTGTACAAAGAAGAGACCATGATTAAAAAAATCTCAAGTAGTAAATCCAAGAAATCAAGATCATGATTTGAATACACACTCATTCAAATTCAAATCATCAAATTTATCAAAATCTCAACATTACTTTCAAGAGATTCAAAATGGTATACATAGATTTATCATAATAATCATCAAGATCAATAAGATAGAGAAAAATAATTTTTAAGAAAAAAATATTTTTCTCTTTTTAGTTGTTTCAATTAATATGATTTTATTTTATTTATGCCAAATAAAAACATGTATCATGTTTAAAATCGAAAGTGTAAGATTTATTATGACAAAGATCAATATGACACTTTCATTATAGTAAAAATCAATAATATGTAAATTGCAAGATTCATCATGCATAATTTCGAATTATAAAACCATTAAACATGATTTCAAATCAATATGCTCAATTTTTTTGTATGAAAACATATACCATACTTAAAATTGAAAATGTAACATTTCATGATGAAAAAAATCGATAATATATAAATTACTTAAAAATCACCATGCATAATTTCAAATTTTATTAAGCATGATCATTATGCATGACATTAAAACATGGTTTCAAAATATTTAATATTTTCATTACATAATTTCATCATTATGCATCATCATATTTTCAAATTCGAACATGCACAATTTCAAAACCATACATTTCATTTTTTATGCATGATACAAATAAATCAATCATCATTATGAGCATATCATACATGATATTCAAGCATTCATGATACATCATTCTGGTAACATGATCATAGCTTTTCAATTGATGGTATCTAAATGTCAAAGTTCATTACATCCTATTATGATCATTAACTTCTCATTTGTATTTCATGCATAATTTTATTTCATCACATTAGGAATATCAAGAAGAATTAATTGGGTGATGAGATAAATATTTCATGAATACACGGAATTGTATAAAAATCATATCATGAGTGTTTCATTCATTCATCTCATAAATAGTGAACATAAATATCAAAAAGAATTTTGGTAATGAGATGCATAAATAGTGAACATAAATTTTGAATATCAAGAGACATATTATGATTCTTTTTTAATAACTCAAATAGTGAAAAGAAAGAATCATAATAGACAATCTTAATTTATAAATAAATTTTTAAGTTATAATTTTTAGAAATCAAGATAAAAATTATGATTAGATGAAACTCATTCAAATCATCAAAATCACTTTTAAGACGATCAAATAGATTTATTAAAGTCAATAAGATAGAGAAAAAGAATTTTTAAGAAAAATACTTTTCTCTTTTTAGTTTTTTCAATTTATGTGATTGATTTTATATTAGCGTGCTCAAATATTTGTTCTTATGTTAAAACCATGCATCAACGTTTAGGATCGAAAAATAAGTTTCATCATGAAAACCACCAAGATCAATAAACCACAAAAATCATCATGTATAGCTTTAAAATCTCATGCATAAAATCGTCAAATCATGGTATCAAAATTTTAATATTTTCATTACAACTTTATGCATCATTGAGTATACAATCATCAAGCACGACACTTACACTATTTCATATAAGCATGCTTATTTTATTTATGTCAAATCAAAACATGCATCATTTTTTAAATAAAAAAAGCCACTTTTATTATTGTGGAAATTGATAATCCATAAATCACAAAAATCATTATGCGTTATTTTGAAAGAAAAATCATTAAGCATGATCATTATCCATTAGTTCAAATCAAACATGATTTCATTTATTTTCAAAATATTCATCATGATAGGACATTCAAGGTAAAGAAATCATTAAACATAAAGCATATTCATCAATCATGTTTTCATTGAGCATAAGGTATTTTCAACCAAAATCATTTTGTTATTTGTTGTAGTAATACATTTTTCTTTTTAGATGAATCTATCTTTTCATGCTTAGTTTTCTATACAAAAGCCATGCATCATCATTAAACATGATATTAAACTTCTTAATATTTTCATTAAGACATCAAGCATGGTTTCAATTAAAATCGAAAATCATCAAGATACACATTTTTCTTCTTAATAAAAATATGCATATGATCATTAGATTTAAATATAACATTTTATTCCATTAACATAAAATATGTAATTTTTATTATTATTTTCAAAATTACGATCATGATCATATTTTTGTATTTTTAATTTTTCAAACATGCAATTTTTAAGAAAAATAATTATTCTAAAAAAAAATACATCATGGAAAACATCAAGTAATTTCAAAATAAATTAAAGGGGTTTCGATTACCTCATCATTGAAATATTTATAATTCCTTTAGGAACCCATATCAACTTATGTGGACTAATTTTCTTAAATAGATATTTGTAAACAACATGTTCGGATTTACAATAAAAGTTGCATTTCAAATGAGGTGAAACATGTAATGTGGGTCCTTTAATGAAGGTGGTAGGATTTTGGTGAGATCCTCTCACAAAACCAATTCCACTTCTATTTGCGACGTGACCCTTGTTTGCAAGGATCATGTTCAAGCCTTTGCTACTGACCTTCTCTTTAAGTAGCAAATTCTCATTTTTTATTGCTTCTAAGTGTTCACACTTAGAGCATGGAGGAGTTTGAAGACTATCAAGCTTATTTTGTAGTAAGGCATACTCTTTCTTTACTAGATTGAACTTCTTGCTAATACTTCTACACTCATCAAATAATCCATAAAAAGCTATAGAAAGTCCATCGAAAGATAAATCTTTATTAATTAAATCACATACCTCTCCTCCTAAAGCCATTAGCGCGAAGTTTACCTCCTCTTTGTTGTTAGCTTCTTCATTCTCGAAATCACTTGAGTCATCCCAAGTTACTTTTAAAGCTTTCTTCTTCTTCGGTTGCTTCTTCTTGGTTTGGGGGCATTTTTTTTTTAAGTATCCCAGCTTCTTACATTCATAGCATATTACTTGGTCATTTTTATGTTTAAGTTTGTTTTTGGTGTTATTTTCAAATTTGTTCTTTCTTATAAATTTTTAAAATTTTTGAGTTAAAAGTATAATGTCATCGTCACTATCCTCATCGCTTAATATTTCTTTCAAGTGGTCTTCTTGTGTTCTAAGTGTCATATCCTTCTTGTTCTTTGGAAGGGGGTTCTCGAGCTCTTCATGAGTATGACACGTCATTTCGTAGGTCATAAGAGACCCAATAAGTTCTTCGAAAGGAAATGTTTTAAGGTCATTGGCCTCTTGAATTGCCGTAACTTTTGGATCCCAACTCTTTGGAATGGATCTTAAAATTTTAGTTATTAGTTCAAAGTTAGAAAAATCTTTACCAAGAGCATTGAGTCCATTAATGACATCCGTGAAACGGGTGTACATATCTCCGATGGACTCACTTGGTTTCATCCGAAAAAGTTTATAAGAATGCACAAAAATGTTGATTTTGGACTCTTTCACTTGGCTAGTGCCTTCATGAGTGACCTCAAGAGTTCTCCAAATATCAAAAGTCGAATCACAAATCGAAACGCGATTAAATTTATTTTTGTCAAGTGCACAAAATAAGACATTCATAGCCTTTACGTTTAAAGCAAAAACCTTATTCTCCGATTCATCCCATTCGCTCATCGAAAGAGAAGATTTTTAAAATTCATTTTTGATAATATTCTAAAGCTCAAAATCCATGGAAATAAGGAAGATCCTCATATGAGTCTTTCAATACGTGTAATCCGACCCATTAAACATAGGCGGACGTATAATAGAGTGACCCTCTTGCATGCTAGAGTAAGCCATCTCTCTTGGGTATTAAACCAAATATGAGAGTGAGCCTTGCTCTAATACCAATTGTTAGGATCGGAGCGGCACTAAGAGGGGGGGGGGAAGTGAATTAGTGCAGTGGATTAAAACTCGTAAGTTTGAAATCGATTTCGTAAATGTGTAGAGATTTAGATTTGACGAAGGATGACTTCGCTAAAATAGCTCGAGTAAAGGTAGTCAAGAGTAGGGAAATGAAAACCGAATGATTTGCAGCTAAGTAAAGAAATGGTTCAAAAAATTAAACACTCACACATTCAAGGAACACTACAATGTAAAGTGGTTCGATCAAATAACCTATATCCACTTGCGAAGCCTTCTTCGATGAGGTTCCCAACTTCTACTAGCAAATCACTTTGAAGGGGAAGGACCAAATATCCTTCTTACAACCTTCTTATAAGTGGTTCACACTCTTATAGATTTTTCAAAGAGAAAGAGTGAGGTGAACACTTAAGCTATTGAAAACAAGACTTTGCTATGGCTTTTTTTCACTTTGTAACTTATCAAAAATGTGTTATCTCTATTGAGAATTGAGTAGTATTTATAGGCCCCAAGAGGATTCAAATTTGGGCTCCAAATTTGAATTGGTTTTGGGTTTCCCGGTGCTGGCGATGCCACCGCTGTCGTTAGTGTCTGAAACTGACAGTATACTGGTGGTGCCACCGCCAGACCTCTCGGGTTCTAGGCGGTGCCACCGCCCAGTCCAGTAGTGTACTGGTAGTGCCACCGTCGGACCTCTCGGGTTCTGGGCGGTGCCACCGCTCACTCCAACAGTGTACTAGTGGTGCCACCGCTAGACCTCTCGGGCTCTAGGCGGTGCCATCGCCAGATCTCTCGGGCTTTAGGCGGTGCCACCGCCCAGTCCAGCGCTGCCACCACCTGGATTGTTCCAGCTCACTAGTTGGGCTCCAAACTTGGCCCAAACCAGTCCAAACTCGGGCCCAATTGGCCCCTAACCGGGCTATAGGATTAACCCTTAATCCAAATCCAAATTATATGTAAACTACGAAATTAAGACATAGCCCTAAGCAAATTTTAACCGACAATGTCGAGTTTCCTTCCGGTGAGCTTTCTGACGAACTTCCAGCGGACTTCCGATACACCCTCGAATTTCTTCCGACGGACTCCCAACAGGCTCCCGGTCTTGTGGCGAGTTCAACGAGTCTTTGGCAAGTATCCGAACCTTCTTGGTGATCTCCGTGAACCTTCGATGATCTTTCCGGTGGACTTCCGAAAACTTTGGCAAGTCCCCGATTCTTTCTCGATTGGTTCCGACAGCACTTCCGACGACTCTTCGGACTTTCGGCGAACTCTCGAATACTCGTCGAACTTGACTCTGGTAAACTTGCTTTATGTCTTCATACTATCGTAGTTAATCCTGCATAGTAAAACACACTTCGATCTAGATAATTAATCCTAAGCATCTAATCAAGTTGTCCGACATGTCATTGGTCTCTCGACGTTTCATCCGATTCTTCGACGTATCGTCCTCTCGTGCGACCTATTGCCTAATCGGATAGTTGACTCCGCAACTCCTATATCCTTGGCACAATCTCCGCTCTTCTTGGCCTGATGCCCGAATCTACGGTCCGAAGCCTTCTGTTGATACGTCGACCGATCCACCGGCCTGACGTCCAATCTTCTGACATGTTCCTCCGACCCAACATGATTTTTCTGCTTTAATTGTCTCATCCTGATCGAAGCATCCTGCGTCACTCAAAATGTAGATTAAAACATAAACACATATTGATTGGTTTCATTATCAAAATCCGAGATTCAACAGCCTGATTGAGGCGCTGCACCTCCTTGATTGAGCAGGGGGGATGCATCTTGGTTATGGCTCAAACCTTTTCTAGGTTGGCATCTATCCCTCTCTAGTGGATGATGAAACCGAGAAATTTTCCCGAGCTGACCCTGAAGACACACTTTGGGGGATTTAGGCGCATGTTGAACCGCCTGAGCATATGGAATGTCTCCACCAGGTCGGCCAAGTGCGTGCTTGCAGTCTTGCTCTTTACAATCATGTCGTCCACATATACTTCCATGTTCCTCCCGAGCTATTGTTTGAACAGCTTGTCGACCATTCTCTGGTAGGTCTCCCCAGCATTCTTTAGGCCGAAAGGCATTACTTTGTAGCAATATACTCATCTGTCGGTAATGAAGGCAATGTTCTCTTGATCTTGTGGTACCATCCTGATTTGGTTATAACCTGAGAATGCATCCATAAACGTAAGGAGTTCATAGCCTCTGGTGGAGTCGACCAATTGGTCTATCCTGGGAAGTGGATAGCAGTCTTTGGGGCATGCCCGGTTGAGATCGGTGTAATCAACGCACATCCTCCACCTTCTATTGGGTTTCTTAACGAGGACTACATTCGATAGCCACCGAGGGTATTTCACCTCGGTAATAAATCCTGTCTCTTTAAGGCGGTCGACCTCGTCGCTAATCGCCTTCTGCTAGTCGGGAGCAAACTTCCTCGGCCTTTGCTTCACCAGCCTAGCCTCGAGGTCGATGTTGAGCTGGTGCTGGGTCACCCCTAAGTTGATCCCGGGCATCTCCCTGGGGGACCATGTAAATACATCGACATTTTCCCTCAGGAAGTCGATGAGCTGGAGCTGATTTGCTTTGGAGAGTACCATCCCGATTTTCATAGTCAAATCGGGCTAGTTCCTTTTCAAGGGCACCTCGGTGAGTTGCTCGGGGGGCTCCAGGCACATCAACACCATGGCTCCTTCTCGGGGATCCGGGAATTGACGGGGGCATGACCTCTCCGGGAGGGTAACTACTATAAGATAACATCGCTTTGATTCTCCCGGTTCACTTTGGGATTCCTCGATCCCTACCGAAGTTGGAAACTTAATGGCCCGGTGGTAGATGGACACCACCGCTTTCAACTTGTTAAGTGTCGATCGACCGAGGATGACGTTATAGGCTGAGGGTAGATCGACTACCATGAAGGTAGTTATTATTGTCTTGGCCCTTGGCTCTTCCCCGATAGTGACAGGAAAGATGGTGGTCCCGAGCGGGGAGATAGAATCCTTCGTGAACCCAATGAGCGCTGACGCTATGGGGTTGAGGTCCTCCTTGGTCAAGCCGAGCTTCTTAAAGGCATTGAGGTACAGCACATCGGCAGAACTCTTGGTGTCGACCATTACTCTTTTGACCTGAGCATTAGCGATCCGAATGGAGATCACCAAAGCATCATCATGATGGGAGCGCTCGACCTCTCCGGCTCCGAAAGTGATTTCAGGCTCGAGCTCGGGTCAGGGATGTTTCTCGACTGCGCTCTGGGCGTAGGCCTTCTTCGCCATTGAGCTACTGTCGCCGGTTACCGGTCCTCTGGAGATAACGTTGATCTGTCTTTCGACGGATCCCCTGGGGCGTGGAGTCACTTCTCGGGGTTCCTTGAGATAGTGCCCAAGGTGACCTCTTCGGATCAGGTCCTCGATTTGATTCTGGAGGTCGTGGCATTCTTCCATGTCATGGTCGTAGTCTCGGTGGAACCTGTAATATTTGGACCAGTCTTTATGAGTAGCTTTCATGGGGTTGGGCTATCGCAAGAGACCCTTCTCCTTGATTTGGAGGAAGATCTCGGTACGAGATGTGTTCAGAGGGAGAGGTGAGGGCCTCGGGAGCAGCAGCTCTCATCGGTCGGGCCTCCGACGGGGTTGCACCGGGGCTGCTGAGGTCATTCCTATGGACTGTTCGACCCTTGGCCTCTTTCCATCCATATGCTTTCCTAACACCAGAGCTTCGGCGGTGATGTACTAGTTGGCACGTTGGAGTATCTCAGGGATGGTTGATGGCGGCTTCTCGATCAACGACTAAAGGAACCTTAAAGGCTTCAAACCCATTAGAAACACTTGCATGATTAAAGAGGGATGAGCGTCCTGGAATCCTCGGATTTCAGTGGTGAAGCGTGCCACAAATTAAGAGAGCGACTCATCTTCATGCTGGGATAACACAAGCAAGGTGGCCATGGAAGGCCTGGGTCACACGCTGGTGAGGAAATTATGCTCGAACTCCCTTGTGATCTAGTCGAAAGACGAGACCGAGGATGGGTGTAGCCGGCTGAACCATACTCGTGCCAGTCCCCTGAAGGTGGTCGGGAATACCTGAGACATCAGGGCATCGGAGGTGCCATAGAGGGCCATTTGAGCCCGGAACGCGGTGACGTGCTCTGTGGGATCGGAGCCATCGTCGTTTGTCTCCAATGCCGGTAGTCTGAAGTTGAGAGGCACAGGCTTGTCCTATATTTCATGAGTAAAGGGGGATCTGCTCGAGCTGCCTTTGTCCAACTCGCCCCGCGACTTCTGGAACTCGTCCAGGCGTTGGTTGACCCGGGACAACTAGATCCTGAATGAGTCATCCGCCAGTCGGATGATATGGTGTCAGGCTCGGAGCGGGGCGGAGTGATTCGACAGGGTGCAAGTATGCTTTACTCAGGCGGACCTCTCGGGTCCATCGTCTACTCTCGGGCTTCCCCCATCCCAACCTACTCCTTGCTCGGCCTTTGCCGTGTTGGGTCGGTCGAGGGAGCCGCTAGTTGTACGATCTAGGGGATGAGTGGGGCAATCATTTGTATCCCCGCCATTACCTGTACTTGCTTGGTCAGGCTAAGGAACGTCTCGGGCGACACAGCCGAGGGTCCTGTGGTAAGTCCGGGGGGCGACAACCTCGGGTTGTTGAATATGTGCCAATAACGATCTGGCGTCGAGGTCGGGATCCCCCCGTCTTAGAGGACGAGGAGGGGCTGATCTCTGGGCCCGACAGAAGGGTGGCCGACCAGTGGTTTTCCCTCAGGAAGAGCCCCTATGAGATGCTCTTATGACATGGCTCTTCCTCTAGCGCCAAAAATGTTGATGAACTGATGCGCCATGGCTGATGAGTCAGCATGACCTAGTTCACAGGTCAATGTCGGGAGTCTTCGACCGAGTGGGCTGGTTGCCGAGGTCGGTCGTGCCATCCGGACGGGGTGCTGGCATCGGAATGTTGAAAGCGCCTCTTTCGATCAGGATAGTCTTGCCTTGGGGAGATCCGCTTTCCTGCATAGAAGGCCCCCGTCAGGGTGTTTTCCGTCTGTGGTCCCTCCGACGAGAGAGTCAGTGGTGGGTTGATATCTCTCTCTCTCTCTTTTGCCTCTCCCTTGGTCGGATGCCGACCAGGGGTTTTTATACTACTGTACGAGGGTCGGTCGTACGTGGGTTTAGTGTGGTGAGCGATCCTCGGGAGGTGAGATGATACCTTTGTGCGGTCGACGTCCCGTAGCACGTAGAACAGCGCCATGCGACGCCGTCCTGGGCTGGGACGGGACGTACCGAGCAACACCTTGGTACGGATTCTAGCTTGACGCATGGGGGTGCTTCTCTTGCTGACTTGACTGTAGCGTGACATGACGTTGATCGTGTGACGTGACCTGGATTCAAAATATACCTTATCACATGGGATGTTTGCTTGCATATGAGCAAACATATCAATTTTGAAAAATATTGATAACAATTTAATTTTTAGAATAAATAATTATATGATTAGTGACATGAGCGTCACATGCACACTTATTCACGAGCAACTTTGTTTATCACTATTCATTTAAAATATTTTTTAAAAATTTAATAAATTAATATTTTATCGTGAGTACTCGAGCTTATAAAGTGGATAACTTTGTATAATTTTGTCTTTTCGAGATGAGCCTCAAAAATACTTATGAGGATAATGATAATGTTAGAAGAAAATATCATTAACATATTTAATCAATATGATATTGCGACATGTGTGCGTAGGATTAAAAATTAACGATGGAATGATTTCCTAAGGAAGTAATAGGATATTTCCGTAATGGTGTTTTAAAGTTTCTCATTCAAACTGTCATACAAAATCATCCCCAAATATTTGATTAGAATAATCACATGCTAAATATGAATATCCCCCATACCTACTATCAAATATGCATAAAGACATAATATTGTGGGAAGAAAAATATCATAATCTTGAATTTTTTTAATATAATTATAACGTAACAAATCAACGGAATATTAACTCACGTTCACTCTTCACTGAATCCCAGTATTTTACTATCAATTGTCAATGTCTTCACTAACTAAAATAGGATCAGAAAAATCTTCAACGATTGAGCTATTATAAAAAGAATCATAATCAAAAGTTATGATCATGATTAAACTCTCTTTACCTTTGGTTGTGTACTTTAATGATTCTATATCACAACAGTTAGCTTGGCTAGTAAAGAAGAAAGGATTCCCATGGACGCATTCATAAGTTTCTTTTACCTTAGTGTTAAATTAATAATTTTACACTGATTAACTAGAATTAATTCCTAAATATCTTATCAATATTCATCTCAAGTTTAGATCACTCATCGTAAAAGATCAATCATATTACCTATAAAATAATATAAAATCTCAACCTTACAAGGTAAGAATAAAATTAGAATCAAATACAATGCAATCAGAGATGAAGCAAAGGAAATCTTATCATGGCGCTTCATTCGTGGGCACGCCTTTTGCACCTGCTTAGTTAGTCCGCACCGGTGGGTCATAGCACGCCCAACAACTCGCCGTTCACAGCTATCCTGATCCCAACACCAAACACTAACATCCTCCATCCGATCCACGCCATGTGGATACATTTAAGAACTCAACCGCCCACTGCTCCGAGTTGGCCTCGTTGCGTTTGCCCGGTAGATGCCGTGCGTGCCACACCGCTGTGACGTGATCCTTACGAAACCCAAACTAGATTTTTATTGGTGGCGGATGATTGGCGACAGCTGTAGTTTCCATCTGATGTGGACAATCAACGATGGAGCTCAGGTCAGGGGCCCACAAAAGGAGACGCTTCCGCTAGCAAAGCGACAAAACCGGGACGGGAGGTTGTTTCCGCAAGTGGTTTACCGGCAGCTTGAACTGGCTCGCCAAGCCGCTCGGTCAAACCGGTCAAACTATCTGGGACGCATTACTTCATACAAAAGGACGTGTTTAACCTTCTGCACATCGCTGTTGGCGACGGATTAACTCGCGGAAGCAGGGGCGATTCCCGCTGCGCCCACGAGAAACGCGGTTTCGATGGCCAGACGGCGGTTTCGTCGTCCCGACAAAACCGAGGGTACGTTGTGTAATTTCATGAAAATACAAGGGCTATTGGTCAGATAACGAAGGACTCCTAACCCCGGTTAAGAGACCCGACCCGGGATCCATACCCAACGGACGGCTCTAAAGTGCTCGTGGGAATCCGAAAACAACAAGAAAAGCGAAAAAGAACAAGAAGAGAGTGGGGGTCTTCTAGGGTTAGGGTTTGACCGTTGCACGCGATCGAGGGTTTTCGACTCCCAGCCAAATCACCGCGATATCCCGGTATTCCGGCGCGATTCGCTACTCGGTCTACGATCTCGCGTCTCTGAAACTCCTAATTTTCGGGAACGCCGGAAAACCGCCTCAAGGGTTCCATAGACCTCTTCCAGCATTGCGGGGGTGGAACTGCGGAGTGGGTTGCGGATGTAGCGTCGTGATCGGGGGGGGGTCAGAGGCGGTATTAGCATTGGCGTCGCCGGAGGCATTCGAGCTCCGGTTCTATAGGGTTTTGGAAACCCTAAAGATCGCGCCTTTAAGGGGGTGGGCCTGGGCATGCAATCCGGGAACGTCCGGAATCCGGCGGGCACCCCGCCTCCAGGGCGGTCGCCGCCATCGTCCGCCGCGTCACCTTCCTCCTCCTCTTCCGCCGTCTCCGCTCCGAACCACCTGGGCTTCGAATCTCTTCAGCACCAGCAACAGCAGCTGGCATATAGGCAGGTCAGTTGGTGGATTTCGCGCCTTTCTCGTTTTAATTTCGTACTCTGACGGGCGTGACGGTTGCGGCCGTTGTCTGGGGATGTGAGAAAAATGTGGTCGTCGCTGTTTGTTTCCATATTTTGGGGATAAGTGGGGACAGTCGTGGGTTCTTTAATTCGAGACGTGGGTGTTTTTCGGAGGATTACCACTGGGTTTCTGCGCCCTAGATTCGCTGAATCATGCGTTTTTACCGTTGGACGATCCTTGTTGGATTTTGGTATTAACACATACTATTTTCGATGGGTCCTCAAAGAACTGTGAGCCAAGTCCTTACTCGATCGCCGCCAGGTTAACAGTGTCGAGTCGATCTAAAGGTTGGCAACTTCGGGGCATTTTCTCTGTTTCTCCTCATGAGGTTCTTTGGTGTTTCTTTCTTCGTTTATGTTTTTGTAAGTTCGACCATTTGGTAGTGGATTTTGGGACTCATGGCCGATTTTCATGTTGTTTCTGGAAGCTCGTTTTTATACATTGATGGTCCATTCCTGTGATTCTTTTTTTTTTTTTTCAATTTTTGTAGTCCATGATAGAATATTCTTTTTTTCTCTTTCTCTGATGTTTGGTCAGATGGCTAAGAGTTCAATCGATCATCTTCTTGGTCTCTTCATTGGTTTGAGTCACATTGTTCAAACGAGA
Organism: Musa acuminata AAA Group; assembly: GCF_036884655.1. Classification (NCBI taxonomy): domain Eukaryota; kingdom Viridiplantae; phylum Streptophyta; class Magnoliopsida; order Zingiberales; family Musaceae; genus Musa; species Musa acuminata. Next base: position 11,653,035 of record NC_088329.1, on the reverse strand, counting down.
CGACATGGCTCTGAATTTGGTTTAACTACCAGATTTTCAAGTCCATTTCCGTGTGTATGAGTTTTCTGGACTTGGTGGTTTTTATCGAAGTTTTGAGATGATCTTATATATCTGCAAATGAGCTTACAAGTTTGAGCATTCTGCAGTTGTTAGGTTTATAATTTCATTTCTCGAATTACTTCTAATATTTAGATGTTGACCAGGGTACATTGTGTTGATTTCACTATCTTTTCTGTTATGTTTGTCGGCTTGTAATTGTTTTGTGCTTCTTAAGTGGGTGCAATCTATATGTTCTTCAGTATTGGGTTTGAATTAGCATCTTCATCTTTATTGTCATAAAAACTGTTGAAAGGAGGGCTGTCTTTGATTTTGCAGCTTATGAACTTAGTAATTAAAGCATATGCTATTTGCGTTTACTTTATATGCACATGCAAATGGATTACAGTTCTATGAATATTTTGGTTTGTAAATTCCAACCAAGTAAAACGGATGAGAGAGTCAATCAAATCTTGTATCGGTACATCAGAGGTGTTGCTGCTCATAGAGTTGCAATTTTGCCCTGTTGTTATCGTAATATCCATTGTTCTGATAATGGAGTAAATTGGTACCTTTGGCACAGGCTTTACAGCAACAGGAACACCAACAGAAACTGCAGCAGCTAAGAAAATCTGAAGTTGATAAATCCCTTCTTACTTATCAATCTACTGGTACACATGGGCCCACTTCAGGAACTGGTTTTCCGACAACCCCTGGACCTTCACATCTGTCTCAGTTGTCAAAGAAGTATGGTAACATACCTCATCATCCTGGTGCTGTTCATGTCCCCGAGGAAAATGAAAATAAAGGGCAGGGTGTAGGACACCAAATGCAGAATCCACTTCATCAAGCTTACCTCCAATTTGCTTTTCAAGCTGCTCAGAAGTCTCATGGGAATTCAGTAGTACTGCAGCAAGGTAAAATGAATATGGCTGGTCCATCTCAAAGGGATCAGGACATGCTTATGAACAAATTAAAGATGCAGGAACTTATGTCACTCCAGGTAGTTAATAAGTCGCAGATGCCTATGCTTAATAGGACAGCCGAACAATTCACATATGCTGAGAAGCAGTTGGAACTAGGTCATACTAGCACTGATCAAAGAAATGATCTGAAGCCTCTCCCAGCAGACGGGCAGTTAGCATCTGTTAACATGGTAGTGCCAGGACAGCCACTTCAGTTGCTGCATTCTCAAGCTAGTGTGCAGAATTCTGCAAACAATCAGTTAGAGATGGCACAGGTACAAGCAATGCAGGTGTGGGCAAAGGAACATAATATTGATCTGTCTGTTCCTGCTAATTTGAGTTTGATTTCTCAAATCCTACCCTTTTGGCAGTCCAACAGAATGGCTGTGATGCAGAAGCCAAATGAAACTAGGCCCACAGCACAACAATCTTGTTTTCCGTCTTTGATGCAACCAGCAATGCCATCGCCAATTGGCACTGAAAATTCAGCAAATGTTAACTCTCCAAGTGATTTGCCTGGTCGATATAGCTCTTATAAATGTCATCAGGCACTTCCGTCCAGTTCGCTCCCTGGTGGTGGTGATACCATTGGCATCAATCCCAATACTTTGCAAATTCAGCGGCAGGTTGCTGGTCATAACAGGATCAACCAGAATGAGGGGACTGTTAAAACCCCAATTACCACTGAATGTGGTGGGCAAGTTACACATTTAACAAATTCGTCTGGTAACTTGAATCAGACCCTGGAAAAGTCTGATGCTAAGAACACTTTTACAGGCAGTGAAATGCAGCAAATGCAGAATTTGAGGTCCTTGCAGCAGTTGGATAGATCCAGTTTCTTACCCGCGGTTCCTAGAAATGGTACTGTGGGTACTCAAGTTCCAAGCGAAGGTGGATTTGCTCAGATAGCAAAACAACGTATTGGGTTCACAAAGCAACAGCTTCATGTTCTGAAGGCCCAAATCTTAGCTTTTAGGCGTCTCAAGGTATGCAAAATAATCTCAGAACACACATCTCTTTCCCGCCTTTTTGTCTACTGATTCCTGCATATTCTCTCGATATATGTACTTTGACAAAAGGTTCAATCTTTCTTTACAAACACTAACTCATGCAAGAATTTATGTTTGCGTACTATCAGCGTGGTGAACGAAGTCTACCACCTGAAGTTCTTCAAGCAATTGCAGATACCCCGGTTGATTCTCAGCCAAAGCATGGTCACATTCAGTCTGGAGTTAACCAGGACTTGGTAACGAATGCCAAGAGCAATGATAACAAACATAGGAGACATGTGGAGTCTAACGATCAGGCTCAGCGGTCTGCTCCAATGAGTGAAGGCCACATGCAGCTGAAGGATGAAAGCTTTACTGGAGAAGAGAAAGCTGCTAGTGTCAATCAAATGCAAGGTACAGCAGGTTTAGAGAGGGAAGCTGTATGCAAGGGATCTATTGGCAAGTCAGAAGATAGCAGTTCTATTGTCAAATCTGACCACGAGGTTGAAAAGGGAAGTCGAGATTTATCTAGCAGAGGTGACTACTATATTGACAAGGGAAAGCCTGTACCAGTGGATGGCACAATAATGGTTCCTGAGCAGTTGAAAAAGCCTGCCTCAACAAGTTGCACGACACCTCCCAGAGATGGTATTTCACGAAAGTATCATGGTCCAATTTTTGATTTCCCATCATTTACAAGGAAACATGACTCCTTAGGATCAACAACTGCAAATTACTCTACTAATTTGACATTGACTTATGACATTAAAGATTTGCTATTTGAGGAAGGTAAGATTGTGTTTAACAAGAAAAAGGTAGAGAATCTAAAGAAGATTAGTCGGTTGCTTACTGTTAGTTTAGAAAGGAGAAGAATTAAGCCCGATCTTGTGATACGGTTGCAAATTGAAGAGAGAAAACTCAAGCTTCTTGATCTTCAGGCTCGTCTAAGGGATGAAGTTGAACAACAACAACAGGAGATAATGGCAATGCCTGATCGGCCATACCGCAAGTTTGTTAGGCAATGTGAACAGCAACGTGCTGAGCTAACAAGGCAAGTTCAACAGTCGCAAAAAGCATCCAGAGAGAAACAACTGAAGTCTATCTTTCAATGGCGTAAAAAGCTCTTAGAGGCTCACTGGGCTATTCGTGATGCTCGGACTGCACGAAACAGAGGGATTGCAAAATATCATGAGCGCATGTTAAGGGAGTTTTCAAAGAGAAAGGATGAGGACAGAAATAAAAGAATGGAAGCATTGAAGAACAATGATGTGGATAGGTATCGTGAAATGTTACTAGAGCAGCAGACGAACATCCAAGGAGATGCAGCCCAACGTTATGCTGTTCTTTCTTCCTTTTTATCTCAGACTGAAGAGTATCTTCGGAAGCTTGGCAGTAAAATTACAGCTTCAAAGAGTCACCAAGAGGTTGAAGAGGCAGCAAATGCTGCTGCAGCTGCTGCACGAGCTCAGGTACAATTTACTTGATTTATTTATATGCACCTGCTTTTGTCATCCACTGCTGAAGCATTGCATAATTGTTTTTCATTGGCAGGGTCTCTCATCTGAAGAGGTCAGAACAGCAGCATCATGTGCGGGAGAGGAGGTAATGATAAGAAACAGGTTCTCTGAAATGAATGCTCCAAAGGACAGCTCTGCTAACAAGTAAGTCTTATCATATTGATTGTCTAGTGATAATAAGCTTTGTCATTTAATTGAGTTTACTTTTCTCCTTCATAATTGTGAACATGGTTTAAAATCTCAGTTTGATAACAAGTTTAACACCTTGTTGCACCATTATACTGCTAGTATACTTGGTGTTATATCAACCTGTGCTGCCATCACTGAAAAATTAATTAAAAAAATGAATACCAATATGATCTAACAGTGGCCTATGGTCAGATTGATTTAAAATAATATGATGTCATCAATCTCTTTTTTGTTGTTGCTTGTTGTGCCTGTTGAATTGCTTCTTTTTTGCTGCTGAATCAGGCTTATAATTGTTAATGTTGTTAGGTATTATAATTTGGCTCATGCTGTGAGTGAAAGGGTCATAAGGCAACCCTCAATGCTACGAGCTGGAACATTAAGAGACTATCAGCTTGTAGGTTAAAACTTCTTGCAGAATTATCAGAATCTAGGTTTTAAAACAAAATCATTTTTCTTCTGCTTCTTTCTTTCAGGTCGGGCTGCAGTGGATGCTTTCCTTGTACAATAACAAGTTGAATGGAATTTTGGCGGATGAGATGGGTCTTGGCAAGACTGTCCAGGTTGCCTTTATTTCTGAGTCCTGTCATTACTTCTTGGCCTGATAGAAATTATTTTAAAAGTAAAAATATATTACTTAATCATACAAGTACAGAAGAATCCCTTTTCCAAAAATAATAGATCACTAGGCCACTCCCTTCTCCATGTCCTATTGTTTTGACTGATTATAACATAGTCAGCAAGTTGGTTGGCTACACAATTCCCTTCCCTTATAAAGACGAATAGTTTATGCACTTCAAAACACAATTTCCTTCCCAACAAGCCAGTTGGAGTGATAGATGTTTTCCTCCAGTAATTAGGAATAATTTAAAACCCGGAGTAGTACAATGTACATTACTTCTAGGCCACTGGATTTTTACTGGTTATGATGTTTATTATCTTTAGCTACTTATCAACTGGAGCTGGAAAATTTAACATTTGTTCCGGTAATGTCTTTATTATTATTATTTTTTGGGTTGTCATTTGCGATTTCAACAGGTAATGGCATTGATTGCTTACCTGATGGAGTTCAAGCGGAATTATGGTCCACATTTAATTATAGTTCCAAATGCTGTTTTAGTGAACTGGAAGGTATTTCTTTTCACTATTGCTGGTTTTCCTTTTATTCTCTTTCAAGAGCATGAATTGACACTACTATTTGTATTTAGAGTGAGCTGCTAAATTGGCTGCCGTCTATATCATGCATTTTTTACGTTGGCGGGAAGGAGGAAAGGTCTAAGCTTTTCTCTCAGGTTAGGTGCCTATCTATTGCTCTTTATTGAATATTTGGATCTTCTTACTTAAGCCATATGTCCTGTTTCAAAATGAAGCTCACTAACATGTCAACTTATGAACAAGGAACCAGATAGCTAACAAAAGTATAGCTTAGAAACATGTGAGACACCAGGTAGACCACAATTATTCTTGAATTTAGCACACCATGTCTACTGAATGCATGTATGAAGCCATGAAGTTAAACATGGGAGCGTATTCCTGTGGATTATGAAATCTCAGCTTGTATATTGCCAGTTTGGAGTGTCAAAGAAGATATACCCTAACTGTAGTCTGTAGTTGCAAGAATTTACAAAGTTTTAGATTACTACCTGAAGAATTTTTGTTCATTTATCTATCAAATCTCAACATTTTATTTAGCCCACAAAATACATATATCCTCCTTGTCTAAATAATAATTTTATACCATTTCCTGTTTGTATATTGAAGAGCTCAACAGTTTGAGTTGTATATGAAAATTTGATGCTGCAGTTGCAAAATGCATGAATGAGGACTTTCTTAGGGTGTATATTCAATCACCCTGAAATCACGAGACTTGTGTGTTCATACAAATTTGGTATGAAATGTTATGGCTCTTGCCTGTCCTCGCTCTTAATTTTTTGCTTGTTAAATTTATGTATGGAGCCAACCTTCTCAAGGTTAAATACTGTAACCATGTACCCATACTGGGAATCTTGTCATACTGGTATCTATCAACCAGTGGTGTGATATGCTTTGGTACACCAATAAAACAAATACTAACAAATTGTTTGATATGTCAGAGCTGATCAATTAGCTTGAAATGTTGGTATATTAGTATGTAACTGACATGATATGTTACACAGTCACGGTACTCTTTCTTTTGTTAATATTTTCACATTTATTCTTTCTTTGCCCTTTGCATCTTTAATCTTCTCCATAAAAGTCCGAGAAGTCATAAGGGAACACCACTTTTTCCTTTGTATTTCAGATCACATCGCTAGAATATAAATGTTGGTGAGCATAACTACTAATGCCTAACCCCATCTGCATTGTTTTCTTGGTGAAAAGTGACAATATAAAAGAAAATATTTATCTCATCCTCCAGTGCTTTATGAATTATTATTTTTTATCTAAATCATAGTATCTCTTTGGTGATACCCAAAGCCACTTTTGGCACCAAATAACCACCACAGCCTACAGCAACAACGACGATAGAGCCTTAAGTCCCAAGTTTACATGGATTTTTTTCCCGCCCTTGAGCTTTGTTCTGTAAAATGAGTAAAGTTTTCTCAAAGTCCTGTCTACCTCTCCTTAACACTAATTTTAATTGATTCATATGTCTAACTACAATATCCAAGGACTCATACATATGTCATCTTAAATGATATTCCTTATCTTATTATCTATCGAGGCTACGCCTTATCTTACTATCTTATTACTCTTATATCTTCTAGTAACTTTGTGTATCCACCTAAATATTCTCTTCTCAACTACATAGGCTTCTGTGGTACATTCCTATTCACAAAGCATGTCTGGCTTTACAACCCTTCAATAAAGTTTTCCTTTTAGTCTAAGGGCAATATGATGGTTACACAAAGTCCCCAATACCTTTTCTGCCTTAACCACACAAAATAACCATCAGAGCCTGTTCCTCGATATTGATGGATGTTACATAACTGTTCTAAATGACTAAAGATGTGGTCAAACTCTAGCCATGAAGGGTATTTGTAATTGAAAATAACTTCATGGCTAAAAACATGCACAAGGGTTTAGGTGAGATTATGAGTAGAATTACACAAGATTAATTGTTGATTATGATTCTAGACCACATTATAAAGATCAATATTTGTATTTGTAGTATATATGTTTATATACATAAGTACCATGTAATGCTTATGGGCGATAGTAAAGATCTCCGGGATCCCTCTTATTTCATTGAATCACACTTGCAGGAATCTGAATCTCAATTTATTTTACCTGCTCGTTCATTTTTAACTATGTTAATTCACCTCGCAACTAATGATTGTAATATATTATCTTTTGTTGCTTATCCCTATTTAAATACTTGCTCAGATTTTCATAATGAAATTAATTTCACATTCCTGAGCACATGGAAAAGATTTAGGTCCATTTTAGTGATAAAAGGATGACAAGGTAAAGGGACATATAATGCTGCTTTTGCTTTAGGACACAATGAATTTTGGGTTTCACATAATCAATTACATTAACATATGATCCACTAGTAAGTGCAGCACCTGAGTGTTTTCTCCAAATAGTTCTCTACTGAAGATCTTTTTATAATCTGATTGTTTACAATGGGAATTGAAAGCCATTTGAAAATCCATGTTATTTCTGATTGTCATAACAATGAAACATTTTACTGCTGCGCATGTTTCAATCTTATGTTTAGCATGCTTCGAGAAGCAATAGCTCTAAATTTTATTTGTGATTCTTTGCAGGAAGTTTGTGCTGTCAAGTTTAATGTGCTGGTAACAACCTATGAGTTTATCATGTATGATCGTTCTAAGCTATCAAAAATTGACTGGAAGTATATAATCATCGATGAAGCACAAAGGATGAAGGATAGGGAGTCAGTTTTGGCACGCGATCTTGATAGATATCGTTGCCAGCGAAGACTGCTACTTACTGGAACACCTTTGCAGGTTTTCCATTTAACTATCTTCGTATATGTGAACGATTAAGTGTTTTTGTTACATGAATATTTTACATGCTTGCAACTTTAAATGTGGTAATAATTTTGTAACCTTTGTTGCTATTGTTTTAATGTCATTCCATAACCTTAATGTTCATTCATGTTTTTCATGGAAACAAAAACAATAAGAAAATGAGGTGATATTTCTAGTATAGTTAGTTCTATGCAAGAATTGTTCTTTCAATGGCATCTTCTATACTCCATAACTTAATAAGCTAGTGGCACAAGATAGAGTTGTGTGTTGGGCTAGATGATTTGTTGTTTTTTTTTTGCAAATTGAAGCATCTTGGACAATATATATAGGTGGAAGTCCAGAAGGCACGTCGGGTATGAAAGGTGAATAGTTTAGATAGTACAATGAGAAAGAAGATATCTTCAGAAGTAGGAGAATACCTAAAAGGAGAAGATACTAATAAGGGCTAATCAGCCATTCAAAACATTCTTTTTGTTGTTAGCAGTTGTTTTTTAAAATTAAAATTAAACTTTATATCAAGGAACAAATTTATTGAATATAAGCTTTCTCGACAACTGTTATCTATATCTACGAGATATATGACATCAAGGACTAAATTATAAAAGATGGGGTTTGATAGGGATGAATCCTGACACCTCCTAGCTTCCCCCGCCACATGAGCAACACCTAAACGAAGTTTCGGAGCCACCCACAGGAGGTCATGTCACCTGCCCAAACTTCCCGAAGTAAAGCCCACACGAGCCAATTCTCACTAATCCCGCAGTTGGGAAAATAAACCTGACTCTGCATTAATAGATGGCGACGGCATGGCCCGGCTTCACTTGCCTTCCCTTCCGGACGAACGACGAGGGGACCATGCCCTGCCCGACCTAAAGAAGCAAGGAAGCTCGATCGGAGGTGTCATCGCGACAGTCCCCATATGCTACCTCTAGGAGAACGCGTCGGTAAGTCGCCCACATTAAATGTTTCCACCACGTCGGGTAAGGGGAGCTCGACAGAGGCCCGTTTGCTCCACCCAACACCTAGGTATAAGAGCCATGCCCCGGGCCAAGCCGGGGTAGACGAACAAAAGAGACTCTTTACTCTTTTAATTGGCCGGGGCAGATGAACAAAAGAGACTCTTTACTCTCTTAATTTATTGTCGATACTATTGTCTTCCTCCCCTTCTGCTTTCCTGACTTAAGCATCGGGGGGATCGAGCTGGGACACCCCTGGCGTAGGCCTGTTGTGCAGGGTTATCGACATAGCTTAGAGGCGCAACTAGGAAGCTACCCAGCACCCGAACCAACCTTCACTGCTCGAAGACTGAGCTGCTCTTAGCTCATCGCCTCTTCCTACAGTTTTTTGCGTCCTGCCTGCCACACCTACTCTCCAGCTTATCAGGAAGAGCCACCATAAGAGACCTGCACTTTCCGCAGAGAACCAATCGGGCCAACTCACTAGTTGATGGTCTCTGTGTGTTAACATTTTGGCGCTAGAAGGAGGGTCGAATGTCGCAAGAATATCCTTCTACCACTCCTAACAAGCGCTCCAGTGAGGAGGCGTTACCTACGACCCCTAGCTCATTCGAGTAGAGAGGGCACGTGCCTCCCTTCCTACGGAACGATGCATCCACCTCGGCCCTACTGGTGTCTTCTTAACGACCCAGGACTTTCCCCTGCAGGGCTAGGAACAGGCACCCTGCTCGTCCTATCAGAGGCATTCCTGGGCCTTGCTTAGTAGGTTTGGACCCTCATCGACACAATGCAAGCCATCGCCCCGCTCCTCCCTCAGTTGACGCAGTTGACGATTTCGGCATAACGACCTCACTCCCCCCTCAGCCGCTAGTTACACACCCCCGCTTGATGCTCAATCGAAGAGTCCACACCCCACCTTTCAAGAACCTCCTCAATCGAAAGGGACAGGCGGTGTCGCACTACACCCGATGGCAGAACACAGCGCTCCGCCAAGCTGCACCCAAACCCTGCAAGAATTCGAGGCCCAGTCTATTGATTCTTGGGAACACTCGATGAAGGTACAACTCTAGACCATGAACCGGAGGCTAGACGACGAGGTTCATCAGGAACTCCAACACCCACGCAGCGAACTCGACACGCCCCACACATCCCCTTTTATTCAGAGTATCTAGAAGGAGCCCATCCCAGCCAGCTTTCGCCTCCTCAGCCTAGAAACCTTCGATGGAGGCTTTGACCCCATAGAACACATCGCCGCATTCGGTGCCCAGATGTCTCTGTTCGGGGCACTTCGGATGCTATGATGTATCGAACGTTCCCGACGACACTAAGGGGGCTAGCCCGAGAATGGTATAGTCGCTTTAAGCCCCTTTCAATTACTTCTTTTTCGTAGCTCGCCAAATAGTTCGAGCTCCACTTCCTTGCCAATGTGCGACCAAAGCCCTCGGCCGTTGTCCTGCTTGGGCTTAGGCAACGGGATGATGAGCCCTTGTCCAGCTTCGTCACCCGGTTCGTCGGGGAGTTCCGAGGGATTTAGGACGTCCACCCCTCGTTAAATTTAGGCCTTCATGATGGGCCTGAGGCCTCGGTTCTCGGCCCCGAAGTCGCCTCGGAGATGGCATCCCCGAACAGACAATCGGTGGGAGAGAACGGGGCTACTCCCCCACAACATGACGAGGATGAAGATCTCTCCAAATAAAGGAGAATGGCTTACTAAAGGAGCCCAGACCCATGAGAGGGTCTCCAGAGCAAAGGAACAAATCCAAGTACTGTCGTTTCCACCGAGACTATGGACACGACACAAAAGAGCGCCGTGATATGAGGTACTAGATCGAGGAGCTCATTAGGAGGGGCCACCTGACAAGGCACCTAGGCTAGCCCTAGGAGCGTTCGCCTCGCCCTCGAGGATCCGTGGAAAAGCAAATTGACGTCATCTTCGGGAGGCATGCTTCGGAGGCGAAAGCTCCTCAGGCCGGAAAGCCTACGCCTTGGCCTCCTCAAGAAAAACCCCAAGGGTCGAAGAAGGGCCTAGGATCGTCTTCGGAGAAGAAGATGCGTGCCACCTAGACCCCACCCACGACGATGCTCTAGTAATTTTTGTTCGGATGGCCAACACCCTTGTCAAGACTGACATTGGCAGCTCTGCCGACGTGCTCTATCTCGACACCTTTTGGAAGTTGGGGCTAGCCATAGTGACCTCTCTCCGATGACGTCCTCGCTCTCAAGGTTCACAGGGGACCCCATCTCCCCCCGGGCACAATAACCCTCCACGTCACCTTTGGCGAGGAGCCTCGATCTAAGACGCTATCGGCCAAGTTTGTCGTGGTGGACCTTCCTTTTGCATACAACGCCATCATTGACCTCCCCCTCAACCGATTGAAGGCCGTGGTCTCCACGTATCACATGGCGATCAAGTTCCTCACCCGAGATGGTGTCGGCGAAGTACGAGGCGACCCCCGAGAATCCAGACATTGCTACTTGATGACGGTTTTGCTTTCTTTTGTTTAGCTTCCCAAAAAGAAAGCAAAATCGTCGAAATCCCAAGAGTCCCTTTGCCACAAAGCCACAGAGGAAAGAGAAGTGACCCATTCGCAAAGGACCTTGTGACTAGGAAGGGAAAACAAAGGTGGCCATGTTATCACAAGGCCCCATTTGAGTTAGTCGTCCGTAGCCCCCCAGGGGAACTTTTGGAAATGGTCCACAAGAAAAGACCCTCATTGCAAGAAAAACAAAATTTTTATTGATTGTTGGGAGTACAGAGCCCTGTGGGCATCACAAAGGAGGCAAAGCGGAAGGAGGGGTCGTGGGGCGATCGTTGAAGGGAACCTCAGTACGTCGGCATATGCTGGATGCTCGGTGAAGGGATTCCTCATCGACCTCCATTCCCAGATACCTGGCCTTGAAGCGGCCTATGGCAATGCGATACCCGAACTCATAGGCGGCCTGACCAGATTGTCGGACGCCGCACTGGAACCCCTCGGACTCCTTGTACACAGCCATGACTCTCTCCCGCTCCGAGGCTTGGCCCTTTCTTCCAAAGCCTCCCTCGCCTCTTGGGCGTCGAGCTAGGAGGTCATCAGTTCGTCGGAGTTCGCAAACAACTGGTCCTCCAACTGCCTCCCTCTTTCGAGGGCGTCACCCAGCTATCGACGAGTATCTTTGAGCTCCAGGCGTAGAGCATACAGACGGTCTTCAGCCTCCGTGTTGCTGCACGTTGCATCATCCTCCATGACTGCCAGTTCATCTCGGGTCTCCTCGAGCCTCTGCACGGTCTCCACAGCTCACTGATGAGCTAGCTTTAGCACCAGAGACAACCTAGAAACCTGGTTCCCCACTCCCGTTCCAATCGTTGGACCCGAGTCTGAAAATCCACATTGGCCTAGGACAACTGGTTTATCATCACCCTAGCGTCCCGCTCTCGGTCGATGAGGGTCGTCACGTAATGGTGATGCTGCAACAAGAAGCAGAATGTATGGTCAGGAACGCAGAGAGAACATGCAGATTCAAGGAAGGAGGCTCACCGGGACTTCGCTATGGGAACAGACGTCAACTAGGACCTCAGGGTGACTATGGTACATTTGGCTGGCCAGGAGGGGGCTGAGCGACCCCCCGGCAATACGTAATGGCCGACCCGACCTCCTCCCAGAATCGTTGATCCTCAGTAAGGCCCTCACAGTGAGACCTCAGGGGGGCATCGGGGGTTGGGACCAAGCGGCCGATCATCGTGTGGATCGTGAGCGACCTTGGCGGGAAGGAACCCCACTTTGCTCGAGAGCCCACATAGTGAGACGACGGAATGACTTGTGGACCCTCTTCAGCACTAGCTCCTCCCTATACTGTAGATGGCTTCCCGGCCCCGAGTGCACCTTGTGGCATCCTCTCGACTGCATTAGGAGGCTGACAATAAGGAGCCTTTTCCATGGTATGCCCCCGCCTCACCGAGGATTGTGGCAGGCCCTCGCAGCGACGCACTGGCCGGGCCCACCGATTGCTCCGAGATGGCCTCGAAATGTGATCTGGAGAAGAGGTCAGCAAGAGGCCTCGGGGAAGATGCAACGCTGGGCCCTAGGGGAGATCTGCCCGGTCATCCCACGGAAGGTCCCAATAGAGATTCTGGGGCGGGCCTCGCAGAATATTCCGGGGCAGCGGTAGGTCCCAAAGTAGGCCTAGGCCCCCCATATACCACTCCCGGAGATTTGAGGAGGGTCCCCTGAAACCACTTCCGACGAAGCAATGATGTCGAGTCGGACCCGTCGGAAGAGCGCGACGAGGTCGAGATCCTCACCAAGAGCTTCTGCTCCCCCTTGAAACATCGAGGACCGACCTTAGGGTCCACGAAAGCCTAGATAGAAGGCTCGCAGGATGGTCCCTACGGTAGAGGAGGTCGCTCACCAGCCAGTGGGTCCTCGACGGGCCCGAGAAGCTTCATCAACCTCCGGAGGTCCATGTTTGCTAAAGTAAAAACACAACGGATGAGGGCCAGAAACAAACAACAACCACGTAGGAGAAGTCGGCCATACCTCTCGACACGAGGCTAGGAGTAGTCTCCTCAAAATAGGTCTCCACCCCCCTCACGATGTTGACGAAGAGGAGCCCTCTTATCTGCTGAGCGAACTCGGCCTTCCCCATGGAAAGGGACGGGTGTGTGTTATCGATGGCTAACAACGCCCACGCCATAGGAAAGCCCCAGTCTCGGTTGCTACGGACGACAAAGAACTTCGCCTTCCATCCCTTATTATTGGAGTTGGCTTCGCTCACCTTCAAGCCCTCGCGAGGGGACAAGTAATAGCTGCTTGGCCCCCGGCTCAGGTGGAAGCACGAGAGAAATAGGTCACGGGACAACGCCACCCCCGCATCATCATATGCGTCGATAAAGGTCACCAAGTAGCGCCATGAGTTGGGCGCCATTTGGGAGGGTGAAATCCACCACTGCTCTAGACAGGAGACGATTACAGGATGGAAGGGGAGACGCAGCCCTACCTCCAGGGCGTCAACCGTAAGGCAGAAACCCCCAGGGGTTGGATAAAACGGTTGGTCCTCGGCCCAAGGGATCGATAAAATAAATTCTGCCGGGATACGAAAACGACGATGTAATTGCTCCAGTTGAAGGGCGATCACGATATATTCGTAGTTATGGACGCCTTCTATCGAGCCCAGCTCCCGAGAAACCCTAGGGGTAACGAAAGGCACGTCCCCTGAAGATGAGGAACCAACTTGTACCACCCTCTGGGAGGAAGCCGGGGGCCTTGGTACCCCTCCGACGCAAGGGGCGAGAGCGAGAAGGAGAAGGAGAAAGAGAAGAAGACATCTTGTCACACGCTAGTGTAACCTGGCAGTTGACAATGGCCTCAAGCAGAAAAGCAAACTCACCCGATAAGAAGGAAGGACTACGCGTTATATAAAGGCCCCACTCAGACCAACGGGTGCTGAAAACGGCTCACCTTTTGTAGCACAACATTTGCACTCGCTCGTTTGGGACGATTGAAAATCCTACACTGTTGCCCAGGAATGCTTGTAATGGAAGCCACACCGCTCGAAGCCGAAAAAAGCCGCTTGAATCCCTAAACGAATCAAGCATTAGACTAACGAAGGACCTCCGCCATCATTAAGGATGACAACAGCAGAAATTCCAATGGGGTGCACCACCACGACAAGCATGAGGCAAGCCGCTAAGGTAGATCCACTCTCCCGCTACGACGGTTGAATCAAGGCCCGCTACGACGGAAGCCACTAAGGCGGAATCACTCTCCCGCTCACGGCGGTTGAATCGAGACCCACTACGGCAGAAGCCGCAAATGTGGAACCACTCTCCCACCCACGGTGGTTGAATCAAGACTTGCTACGGTGGACAAATATCGATACTCCCGCTATGGTGGTCAAATCAAGACTTGCTGTGGTGGAAGTCGCTCTGGCGGATCCACTCTCCCACCCACGATGGTCGAATCAAGACCCGTTATAGCGGAATTCGTTATAATGGATTGATGCCGATACTCCCTCTATGGCAGTCGAATCAAGACCCGCTACGGTGGAAGCCGCTACGACAGGTTAATACCAATACTCTCGCTACAGCGATCGAATCAAGATCCATTATGGTGGATTGATACCAATCCTCCCACCCAGGCAGTCGATGCTAGTCATAGGTGCCCAGCAAGCCAATCACGTGAGTGATGGCACGTGTGACTTGATACAGAATCTTTTTGCTTATTATATTTTGGCGTATATCACTTTATAACTATTGCATAAATGCATATATATATTGTGATGTCCTTGGATTTGTGCAATGGGAATCGGATCGTGATGAGATCACGATAATGAGATCGATTCACCTTTAAACACATATCCTAAATAATCCCGGTCATAGGTTACACGAGAAGGACATCGTGATAACCGGATAGACTGGTGTGCTGTATACCCGTCCATATGATGGATGCAGCTGGTCTCATAGCTGCTCGTGTAGGGACACTACGGATACAATACAGGTGCTCATTGGAGAATGAGTTCACTGATTGATCCGCTTACGGAATGCTGGATGGTTGATGATGCCTTATTGTCAGACAGCGATTCCGTAGTCCTAGTGGTGTATCTGGTCCTTAGACTTGAGACACCAAGGATGTCCTGTATGAGTGCTCCACTCTTTGATACCAGACTTATAGGTTTGGCTGTTCCCAGATCTAGTACAGCTGGTCATTGGGAGTGGTAGTCGACCTTACGAGGGCTATTGAGTGTCGACAGAGGATCATCCACTCTCGGCGTCATGAGAGGAATATCCTATGTGTTCTTGCTCAGACAAATCCCTGGCCAGGGTCATTCGGGTTGAGAGAGAAAGAGTTCTCCGGGAGAATCCGATTAGAGCGAGACTCGAGTAGAAACCGTATGGGTCTGACAGCACCATGCTCGATATACGGTCTCTGGGATATTAGATGGATGAGGGACTATAGGTACATGGTAACTGAGGACAGACAGGTCCAATGGATTGGATTCCCTTGTATCGTCTGGGGACTACGGCGTAGTGGCCTAGTACGTCCGTAGTCGATGAGTCGAGTGAATTATTACAGAGATAATAATTCACTCAGTCAGAAGGAGTTCTGACAGGTATGACTCACGGCCAGCTCGATATTGGGCCTAGAGGGTCACACACATATAGTAGGCATTGCGATGAGTAGAGGTTCGGATATGAGATATCCGACGGAGCCCTTGTCTTATTGGATGTAGATCCAATACCCACTAGGGAAGGACCCATTAGGGTTTGACACGAGATCTCTATAAATAGGAGGGATTCACAGCCTCATAGGTTAGAGTCTTTGCTTGCCTTTCCTATTCTCCTCTCCCTCTCCACCTCAGAGTAGGCCTGGAGTTTTGAGGAGCGTCGTCGCAACCCTGCTGTGTGGATCACCGCTAGAGAGGAGGACGCGTGACCTCCTTCACCCTCTCCTAAGGATCTGCAAGGAAACAGGGATATACGATCTCCCTAGGTAACACAATCTCTATACGCAGTTTTGTGTTTTGCGGATTTTTGCGCACCAATCTTCGCACGACGATGAACATCTTTTTGGGAATCGGGGATTTTTGTTTTCTTGTTCTTCCGCTGCGCATATGATGTCGCCCCCCATGATTTCCCAACAGTGGTATCAGAGCCAGGTTGTTCGTGCGAATGATTGGTTTTGAACTGTGTGTATTGTGTTTAGGAAGAATTTTGACGTCAAAATCGTTGACGCAAAAGTGAGGAAGGGCAGCAACAGTTGCTGCCCTCGATCTGCATGCCTGCAGCCACCTGCAGCGGCAGCCGTAGCCGCAGCCAGGCAGCACAGCGCCGGCGCATGCGCAAGCGCTGTGCCTGCAGCAGCCGGCCGGCGGTCTGCTTGCAGCAGGCTTGCTGTTGGCGGGGCTGGCAACCCACGGGCAGAGGCTCCGCAGGGCAGCGGCGCCTGCCGCCGCAGGGCAGCGACGCGCGACGCCTGCCGCCGCTGCTCCCGCGGGCGAAACCCCCCCACAGGGGCGGCCGCTCGGCGGGACAGCACCGCCTGCGGAGGCAGCGGCGCCCGAAGGGGGGGCCCACCCGCAGCGGCATCGCCGCCAGCGGGCGAGCCGCCCGCAGGCGAGGGCAGCGCCCCGCCCCTCGCCGCACAGGCCGCCGCCGACAGGGTGGCGGCGGCGGCAGCAGCGAAAGGGGGAAAGGGCATTAGGGTTTTCTGGGAAAAAGACAGTTTTGCCCCTCGGAATTTGAGAAATTCTAGTTTTTGTCTTTTGTCCAAATTACGAAAATACCCTTAGGAATTGAGAAATTCCCTACATGTCCCTGATTTCAGAAAAATATTAATTAATTGAAAGGTTTAGTTGATTATTATTTTTATTATTATCTAGTAGTCCTACATGATGATGATTATTTATACATGTGATGTATGATGTGTGGACGGATGATCATGGACCGTGTGATGTGTGTACTTGTGATTATTATTATTGAGGTCTGCTAACCTCCATTATATTTCTCGTTTATTGTCGGGCCTGCGTGCCTATGATTAAGTTGTAATCACATGAGGAGGCGCAGCGGGAGCGTGGATGCGACAGCGGGACCCACGAGACGGACGATCGTGTTGCATGGAGATGCATCAAGATGTCGACGAAACCGACGAGGACGAGATGGACGATCACAGGGCATGAAGATGCACCGTTGCACACATAGATCTTGATGTGAGTGATTAGGCCTACTGGCTCGGGCCTAATCATATTAGGTTGTGGTCCATGATCATCTGGTGTGATTACTTATACACATACTAGATATGTATATATATTTGCATGCGATGTAGATATATATTAAATATGTATATGTGTGACATGTCATATTAGGAGACCAAATCATAGAAACATCTCTCAATAATATTAAGTCGGTAAACGTGAGGCAATTAGATTGACCCACGTGGCCTTCCATCGTTATGAGTAGGAACCGATTCCCGGTGTAGGTTGAGTTGGTCGAGTCCCTCGAGACTCACCTATATCGCGATTCGCTATCTTGCTTACGACATAGAGATGTCACCGATGACCTGAGGGCATGGTATGCTTGGTCGAGTCCCTCGAGGGTATATCATCAAGTCAGACTCATCTTGTAACGAAGGTGTTGACTTAACCGAGCATCATGGTTGGTCGAGTCCCTCGAGGCCATGGTGATTCGGAGGCCGAACAGGACGGGAATCACAAGGAGTTGTGATCGGCAAGAGTTGCCTACCTTTTAGGCTTAGTGTGATTGGTCGAGTCCCTCGAGGTTACACTAAGACCCTAATTGGATCTTGATCCCCACTAGAAGTCTGCCGGAGACTTCCGTTTCACGTGTTGAGGGTGTCGCGTGACTCGTTAGTAAAATAGTGGGAGCGTATTTAGATAGAAGTCTATATCTTGATAGTTTATTTCTTGCAAAATCTGCATGTTATTCATTTCTGCTGCATCTTTATTTTAAGAAAATGTCGCTTTCAAATCCCTTACGTGACATACTTGATGTCAATCGCCTCACTGGTCCAAATTATACGGATTGGCTCCGTAACTTGAGAATTGTTCTCACAGCGGAGAAAATCGTGTACGTCCTTGATTCAGTGATGCCTACGCCCGAAGAAGGGGCAAACGAGGATGAGATCGCTCGCTACGTGAAGTACATTGATGACTCCACTCTTGCTCAGTGCTATATGTTGGGCTCTATGACTCCTGAGTTACAGAGACAACATGAAAAGATGGATGCCCGATCCATTCTCCTACATGTCCGTAAATTGTTTGAGGAACAGGAAAGGACTGAACGATATGAGATATCCAAGAGCCTTTTCCGCGCTAGGATGAATGAGGGGACACCGGTTCAGAACCATGTCCTAAAGTTGATTGAGTGGATAGAGAAACTCACAGGCCTAGGAATGGTCCTAGAGGATAACTTGTGTGTGGATATTGTGCTTCAGTCCCTACCAGATTCTTTTTCACAGTTCATAATGAATTTTAATATGAACAAGCTTGAGGTGACTCTCCCAGAGCTCCTCAATATGTTGAGGGAGGTAGAGAGTACTATTAAGAAAGAGAAGCCAGTTCTCTACACTGGTGAGACCAAAAAGAAAAGGAAAGCAGAAAGGTCCCTTAAGAAGGGAAAGGGCAAGTGAAAACAAGGTAAAGCAAAGGTTGCTAAGAAAGACCCAACAAAGGACAAAGGCCAGTGCTTCTACTGTGGTAAAGATGGGCATTGGAAGAGAAACTGCAAAGAGTACCTTGCAAAAAGGGCGAAACAAAAGCTTGATGAAGCTTCAGGTACATTCATGATCAGTCTCCATTTGTTAGAATCTTATGATAACACATGGGTATTGGATACCGGTAGTGCTTATCATATATGCAATTCGTTGCAGGTTCTGGCAAGGCCTAGGAGACTAGAGAGAGGCGAGATGGACCTCAAGATGGGTAATGGAGCAAAAGTTGCTGTATTAGCTGTTGGCGAGGTCGCCCTACATCTGCCTAGTGGAGCTTTTATTGCATTAGATGCATGTTATTTTGTTCCTTCTATTATCAAAAACATTATCTCCATTTCATGTTTAACAGTTAGTGGATATAAATTTGTTTTTGAGAACAATGGTTGTTCAATATTATTAGATGATAAGATCATCACGAAAGGAACATTGCATAATGGTTTATTTATGTTAGACACCACTCCACATATCATGAATGTAAATGTGTCCAAAAGGAAACGAGATGAGTTGAACAGTGCATACCTGTGGCATTGTAGGCTAGGTCACATCCATGAAAGAAGGATTCAAAAGTTGCTAAATGATGGATATCTAGATCCATTCGACTATATGTCTTATGCAACTTGTGAGCCTTGCATTCGTGGAAAATTGACCAACTCTCCATTTAGTGGAACTGGAGAGAGAGCCACTGAGTTGTTGGAACTCATACATAGTGATGTATGTGGACCCATGTCAACTCATGCCATTGGAGGTTACTCCTACTTCATTATATTTACTGATGATTTCTCAAGGTATGGATATGTGTACTTAATGAAGTACAAATCATTAGAATGAGGTGGAGAACCAGACTGGAAAGAGTATCAAAACTCTTCGATCAGATCGAGGAGGTGAGTACTTAAGTACAGAGTTTACTCAGTTCCTCAAGGACCATGGGATATTATCCCAATGGATACCTCCTTACACACCTCAGCTTAATGGTGTCTCTGAAAGGAGAAATCGTACGTTATTAGATATTGTACGGTCCATGATAAGTTTCGCTGACCTACCCATCTCATTCTGGGGATATGCCCTAGAAACCGCAGCTTACCTTCTGAACAGAGTTCCAACTAAGTCGGTAGTGTCTACACCATATGAGATATGGAAAGGGAAGAAGCCTGATCTTAAGGTTATTAAGATTTGGGGCTGCCCTGCCCACGTTAAAAGACACAACCCCGATAAGTTAGAATCAAGGACAGAGCGATGCATATTTGTGGGATACCCCAAGGAAACTTGTGGGTATTATTTCTATCATCTCGAGGACAAAAAGGTCTTTGTAGCTAAGAGAGCAGTTTTCCTTGAGAAGGAACACATTCTTGGCGGAGACAGTGGGAGAATGATAGAGTTGAGCGAAGTTAGAGAACCAAGCTCAAGCACCACTCTACAGCCCGAGTCTGTTCAGGTACCTAATACACAAGTTTCAACTTTATGCAGATCTGATAGAGTATCTCATCCTCCTGAGAGATATGTGGGACATATTAGAGGAGAGGATGCTGAGGATATTGATCCTCAGACCTACGAGGAGGCTATTATGAGTATAGACTCCGGGAAGTGGCAAGAAGCCATGAATTCTGAGATGGATTCTATGTACTCCAATAAGGTTTGGAACATAGTTGATGCGCCCGAAGGTATTGTACCCATCGGTTGCAAGTGGATCTTTAAGAAAAAGATCGGAGTAGATGGAAAGGTAGAGACCTATAAAGCAAGGCTAGTGGCTAAAGGGTATCGTCAAAGGCAAGGTGTTGACTATGACGAAACCTTCTCACCCGTAGCAATGCTAAAATCCATCAGAATTCTATTGGCTATTGCAGCACACTATGATTATGAGATCTGGCAGATGGATGTGAAAACCGCATTCCTCAATGGGAACCTCGAGGAGGAGGTGTATATGATGCAACCTGAGGGATTCGTGTCCAAGAACTGCCCGGATAAGGTGTGTAGGTTGCTTAAATACATTTATGGACTAAAGCAAGCTTCCCGAAGTTGGAACATAAGATTTGATGAGTCAATCAGATCTTATGACTTCGTTAAGAACGAAGATGAGCCTTGTGTATACAGGAAGGTAAGTGGGAGCGCTATCACCTTTTTGGTGTTATATGTGGATGACATCCTCATCATTGGGAATGACGAAGGAATGCTATCCACAGTAAAGACTTGGTTATCTAGACACTTCTCCATAAAGGACTTAGGGGAAGCATCCTATATCTTGGGGATTAGAATCTATAGAGATAGATCCAAGAGGATGCTTGGCTTGTCCCAGTCCAGGTACATAGAAACCATTGTCAAAAGGTTTGGCATGGAAAATTCCAAAGGGCAAACTTGAATATGATACCTTATGCCTCAGCAATAGGGTCTATCATGTATGCCATGCTATGTACTAGGCCTGATATAGCGCATGCTCTGAGTGTCACGAGCAGGTATCAGGCGGATCCAGGCTTGGAGCACTGGAAAGTAGTAAAGTGTATCCTTAAGTACTTGAGAAGGACTAAGGATCTTTTATTTGTATATGGAGGTAATAGCCTTAAGGTTGAAGGCTTCACCGACTCAAGTTTTCAGTCTGATGTCGATGATAGCAAGTCGAATTCAGGGTATGTGTACACCTTAAATGGAGGAGCAGTGTGCTGGAAGAGTTCTAAGCAAGATACCACTGCTGACTCGACCACAGAGGCGGAGTACATTGCTGCATCAGATGCAACAAAGGAGGGAGTCTGGTTGAAGAAGTTCATCACAGATTTGGGAGTCGTGCCGAATAGCGAGGAGCCGATCTCCCTATATTGCGACAACAACGGGGCAATTGCTCAAGCGAAGGAACCTAGGTCTCATCAGAAATCTAAGCATGTTCTGAGGAGGTTCCACCTTATCAGAGAGATCGTGACCCGAGGAGATATAGCAGTGGAAAGAGTTCCATCCGAAGATAACATCGCAGATCCACTGACAAAGCCGTTGTCTCAGATTGTCTTTGAGCGTCACAGGGGTTTGATGGGGATCAGACACATAGGTGATTGGCTTTAGGTCAAGTGGGAGATTGTTAGTCATAGGTGCCCAGCAAGCCAATTACGTGAGTGATGGCACGTGTGACTTGATACAGAATCTTTTTGCTTATTATATTTTGGCGTATATCACTTTATAACTATTGCATAAATGCATATATATATTGTGATGTCTTTGGATTTGTGCAATGGGAATCGGATCGTGATGAGATCACGATAATGAGATCGATTCACCTTTAAACACATATCTTAAATAATTCCGGTCATAGGTTACTCGAGAAGGACATCGTGATAACCGGATAGACTGGTGTGCTGTATATCCGTCCATATGATGGATGCAGCTGGTCTCATAGCTGCTCGTGTAGGGACACTAGGGATACAGTACAGGTGCTCATTGGAGAATGAGTTCACTGATTGATCCGTTTACGGAATGCTGGATGGTTGATGATGCCTTATTGTCAGACAACGATTCCGTAGTCCTAGTGGTGTATCTGGTCCTTAGACTTGAGACACCAAGGATGTCCTGTATGAGTGCTCCACTCTTTGATACCAGACTCATAGGTTTGGCTGTTCCCAGATCTAGTACAGCTGGTCATTGGGAGTGGTAGTCGACCTTACGAGGGCTATTGAGTGTCGACAGAGGATCATCCACTCTCAGCGTCATGAGAGGAATATCCTATGTGTTCTTGCTCAGACAAATCCCTGGCCAGGGTCATTCGGGTTGAGAGAGAAAGAGTTCTCCGGGAGAATCCGATTAGAGCGAGACTCGAGTAGAAACCGTATGGGTCTGACAGCACCATGCTCGATATACGGTCTCTGGGATATTAGATGGATGAGGGACTATAGGTACATGGTAACTGAGGACAGACAGGTCCAATGGATTGGATTCCCCTGTATCGTCTGGGGACTACGGCATAGTGGCCTAGTACGTCCGTAGTCGATGAGTCGAGTGAATTATTACAGAGATAATAATTCACTCAGTCAGAAGGAGTTCTGACAGGTATGACTCACGGCCAGCTCGATATTGGGCCTAGAGGGTCACACACATATAGTAGGCATTGTGATGAGTAGAGGTTCGGATATGAGATATCCGACGGAGCCCTTGTCTTATTGGATGTAGATCCAATACCCACTAGGGAAGGACCCATTAGGGTTTGACACGGGATCTCTATAAATAGGAGGGATTCACAGCCTCATAGGCTAGAGTCTTTGCTTGCCTTTCCTATTCTCCTCTCCCTCTCCACCTCAGAGTAGGCCTGGAGTTTTGAGGAGCGTCGTCGCAACCCTACTGTGTGGATCACCGCTAGAGAGGAGGACGCTTGACCTCCTTCACCCTCTCCTAAGGATCTGCAAGGAAACCGGGATATACGATCTCCCTAGGTAACACAATCTCTATACGCAGTTTTGTGTTTTGCGGATTTTTGCGCACCAATCTTCGCACGACGATGAACATCTTTTTGGGAATCGGGGATTTTTGTTTTCTTGTTCTTCCGCTGCGCATATGATGTCGCCCCCCATGATTTCCCAACAGTCGAGCCAACACCCGCTATTGTGGACTTACACTCTCGCTTAGGCGGTCGAGTACCTACCCCCAGAAGCGAAAGACGGGGCAGGCCCAAAAGAAAACCCAACCTCCCGTGCGGAAGGGGAAGGCAAAAACGGTGAAGGAAACCTCCCGAAGCAGAAGGGGGAGGTCAGAAAATAAGAGAGTGAACTCTCGTGCGGAAGGGGGAGAACGAAGATAGAGAGGGAGGAAAAAAGAAACTGGTCCCTTAGGTCAATACCTATATGAACAAAGGTTGCCCCAGCAAGAAAGCACAGCCTGCCTTAAACGGGCTTCGCGTCGACCACCACGGTGCCAATGACGATCATGTCACCTTGCAGGAATGTAGGAAAAGTGATGTCCTTTGAGACCTCCATCCGAAGCTTCGAAGAACGCCTTTCCAGCTAGCCGCCCGCATTAAATGTTTCCACCATGCCGGGTACGGGGAGCTCGACGGAGGCCCGTCCGTTCCACCTAGTGCCCATGTATAAAAGCCATGCCCTGTGCCAAGTCGGGGTAGACGAACAGAAGAGACTCTTTACTCTCTTAGTTCATTGCTGATTCTGTTGTCTTCCTTCGCCTTTGCTTTTCTAACTTAAGTATCGGAAGGGTCGAGCCGGAACACCCCCGGCGTAGGCCTATTGTGCAAGGTCACTGACGTAGCTTGGAGGCGTAACTAGGAAGCTACCTAGCAAAGGGGATCACCTAGCTCTCGAACCAACCTTCACCGCCCGAAGAACGAGCCTCTCCTAGCTCATTGCCTCTTCCTACAGCTTTCTGCATCTTGCCCGCCACACCTGCTCTCCAGCTAATCAGGAAGGTTCACCAGAAGGGACCTGCGCTTTTGGTGGAGAACCAATTGGGCCGACTCACTAGTCGACGGTCTTTGTGTGTAAATAGGTTGCTCTTACAGTTGTTGAGAAAGCTGTAGGTATGTGGAATGCCAAAGAAGGGATTGGGATTTAGAATCTAATGATTTAATATAAAACAAAATACTATGATGGTTAGTTAAGGTAAAACTACCTGTTTTATTTTGAGCTTATTGAACAAAGAACAAGAGTGGTAGAGAGATAGAGAGAGCTGGCCATCAGTTGAAACAAAATTCATTCATGAACATCAAGTACAACACAAGATCAACTATAATAATTTTTCTTTATTTGTAGGTTTTCATGCCATAATTTTTGACTAAACTCTTTTATTAACGATGGGACAGGATTTTGAAGTTTGTGATCCCACAAAATTTTAAGTATTTTCCAAGGAACTACACCATTAACAACCGGTATTTACCTGTCTGATGAAGGACTTGTAATGTGTCATATAGGTCAGTAATTATTGATACTTCAATTTTTTTCATTATTTTTCTCAGTGATACCGGATGGCACTTGTCGTTGTATCATTACATCCAGTTTTCAAAACTGGTATGCTAATGAGTTTGAAGTATCAGTCCGATACTGACCTACATAGTTTTAACAACTTTTGCAAGTAGAATTTACCTGTACTACAACTACCGACTATCAATACAACTCAAAATAGGACTTCAAAAACATATACTATGGTAACCCCTTAAAGTAACTATGAATTGTTATAAAATATTCAGATACAAAAATTAAATTTAGATTGACTTGAAGAAACTCAAAGCCACTTGATCAGGATTCCAAGCAAGCCCATCTTTAATCAGCTAGATAGAAATATTATTATTCTATTATATTGAATTCAAAAATTCATTCTAACACCTACTAAATTCTTCCTTCCTTAAACATTAGTCAAGCCAAATTACAGATCAATATAAAATCTTCCTAAAGTCGAACCTAAAAACAATTTGTCTTGACATAAGCTTCCACTTTGTCAAATTCTTTAAGCTGAGGTAGGGTTGGTACTAGTCCTGTGCAATATTTTCATGCAAGATGCGAATGATGATACAATGTCAGCATAATTTGTTATTAATGCTGCATCTCATGCTCAATTTGAATTATTGATTAATGTAAAATTGCAGCCTCCATCCATTATGTTAGTCCGTTCTTTTTTTTTTCTTGAGATGATTGGAATTTGAAATCAAAGTGTTTGGAAGGCTTAGTGGTGATGAGCAAGTTGCTAAATGAGTTTATGGAATTGAAATCAACTCGATTAGGTTTTATCCCATCATTTTATTAAGAATCGAATGATGCGACATGATCTGATCAGATCCAAATCAGGAGTCACTTTGATCACATGATTTTGTGTTCATTTAGACTGCATATTCTGCAGATAGGACTTAATAGTGTTGAATTTCAATATATTGATCATCCAAGAGATACTTCGCTTGCCTGAATACATTAAACTCCCATATGTCACCCAACTTGCGTCCCCTTATGTTAAATAAAGAAACCCTC
Organism: Musa acuminata AAA Group; assembly: GCF_036884655.1. NCBI lineage: Eukaryota > Viridiplantae > Streptophyta > Magnoliopsida > Zingiberales > Musaceae > Musa > Musa acuminata. The sequence continues at coordinate 11,627,269 of NC_088329.1, read as the reverse complement.
TGTTTCCTGTTCGTCACATAAAGGCAATCATGGAAACTCAATTTTGGTCATTGCTTGGTAAACGTTGTCTCTTATGAGGAATAGAAGGGAAATGTTCTGGGCTTGGATATAGAAGTGATCCAAACCAGATTAGCTTAGAAGCCCTGCTGTTCCTGTTGTGTCTAGAAGATTGTTTTGTGTTTCTGTCTGTTTCTGTTAAAATTTAACTTGGTCCCAAATTAACATGCTTGCAAAATGACAACAAGCCATAATGTCTCAACTATATAGGGTCAGCAACATGAATCCTTTTCCACCATTGAGCTTTGTGTATGACAATATCCATAGATAAATCAAGGGCAAGCAATATCCGTTAGTGGAGAACAGTGTGGTCTTTGCTTGCTTTATGTCATCATGAATTGATAATTTATTGAACATGTTGACAATTAAAGTTATGGCACCAGTGGCAAGTGTAGTGGTTTAGGATAGTGTAGTAGATACACTGTAGTAGATTCTTGCTCGTCTTTTACTCATATATAGATTTCTACATCCATCTTTCTTATGTTAATTAGTTAAACTACCGATGAAACAGCCCCATAAGCTTGCAAAACCTTGAATGGCTGCTTGCTAAGAATTTTCAATAAAAGATTCTGTGTGCGCATTAAAAAGCTATTATTTAATATAAGCTGTAGTTCAATGTCTGAAATGTGGAAGATTGGAATTTGAGTGTTGATAACTTGATTACACATCTGAGGTCATAGCTATGTGGAAAACAAGTTGCAAGCTCACTTGATCTGCTTATCGTTGTACTATGTGCTATTTGACACTCTTTTGTGGTGTTATCTGTGCAGAAAAGGTTTATATAAATTGGATTACTTGGTCATAACTGGAGAAAGATGTAGGCTGACTTGAAAAATACTAAATCTTCGAGTCTCTTGGCTGACTGAGTGATTTGTTGTAGACTAATCTTGCTTTGGTGATCCACATGGAGACCCTATAGAGATTAAATTTAATTTTATGCTCACTGTTTCCATGCACAAAATAGGAACCCATTTCAATTGAAATTACTATATGTGTATGTAAAATAAGTTACTTAAATAATCATTGCTTGCATTATCTGAGTAAGATTGATTTGGTTACAGTTTTACTGATGGTTTAATTTAGATTTGCTGACCCCTGTCGGTTGAGTTCATATTCTGCAGAATGATCTTAAGGAGCTCTGGTCCCTCTTAAATCTACTTCTTCCAGAAGTTTTTGATAATCGCAAGGCATTTCATGATTGGTTCTCAAAGCCTTTTCAGAAAGATGGTCCACCACAAAATCAGGAGGAAGATGAGTGGCTTGAGACTGAGAAGAAGGTGATAATCATCCATCGGCTGCATCAGATTCTGGAACCTTTCATGCTAAGAAGGCGTGTTGAGGATGTCGAAGGTTCACTTCCTCGAAAGGTAAGTATAATGTGAATCCATATGTAAGTTCTTTCCAAGATCATATGATATTTATTTCATGCATGTTTTCAGGTCTCCATTGTTCTGAGATGCAGAATGTCAGCTATCCAGGGTGCCATTTATGACTGGATTAAATCTACTGGTACTCTCAGGGTTGATCCTGAGGATGAGATGCGCCGAGTTCAAAAGAATCCGCTGTACCAGGTTAAAATGTACAAGAATCTTCACAATAGATGTATGGAGTTGAGGAAAGTTTGTAATCATCCTTTGCTTAACTATCCTTATTTTAGTAACTATTCCAAGGACTTCATTGTTAGATCATGTGGGAAACTTTGGATTCTTGATAGGATTCTCATAAAACTTCAGAGAGCAGGTCATCGTGTACTTCTGTTTAGTACCATGACTAAACTTCTTGATATATTAGAGGAATACCTACAATGGCGGAGACTTGTCTATAGACGAATAGATGGTACAACAAGCCTCGAGGACCGAGAGTCAGCAATCGTGGATTTCAACAGCCCTGACTCTGATTGTTTTATCTTTTTGCTTAGCATTCGTGCTGCTGGAAGAGGTCTAAATCTCCAGACTGCAGATACAGTTGTAATATATGACCCAGATCCAAATCCCCAGAATGAAGAGCAGGCAGTGGCAAGAGCTCACCGAATTGGACAAAAGAGAGAAGTGAAAGTCATATACATGGAAGCTGTTGTTGATAAAACCTCGAGCTATCAAAAAGAAGATGAATTGAGCAGTGGAGTGGCAGGAGAATCAGAGGATGATCTTGCTGGTAAAGATCGCTATATTGGGTCAATTGAGAGCCTTATACGGAACAATATCCAACAATATAAGATGGACATGGCTGATGAGGTCATAAATGCTGGTCGTTTTGATCAAAGAACAACACATGAGGAAAGACGGATTACTTTGGAGATGCTACTTCATGATGAAGAGAGATATCAAGAAACTGTGCATGATGTTCCTTCTTTGCAGGAAGTGAATCGTATGATTGCTCGTAGTGAAGAGGAAGTTGAATTATTCGATCAAATGGATGAAGATCTTGATTGGACTGCAGATATGGTAAAACACAATGAAGTCCCAAAATGGCTTCGAGTTAGTTCATGTGAGGTAGAAGCTGTTGCTGCTAATTTATCAAAGAAGCCTTCAAAGAACATCTTATCTGGCAATATTGAACTGGAACCAAGTGCAATATTTTCTGGTTTGTCCCCTAGTAAAACTGAAAGGAGGAGGGGCCGCCCTAAGAGTTCAACTGCCAAAAACATCCCTATCTACCAGGAATTGGATGATGAAGATGCTGAGGATTCAGATATTGACTCAGAGGAGAGGAATGCATTTGAAGAAGAGGGAGAAATTGGAGAATTCGAAGATGAAGAGTTCAATGTTGCCGATGATGTGCTTCCAGTCCACAAGGATCAAGAAGTGGAGGGAATGGATTATAATAATGGTGCATATGAGTTCTCGCAAACAATGGACGGTGGCCAAAATGTTCATGCATTTGAAGAAGCTGATTCCACAGGATCATCTTCTGGAAGTCGTAGATTGCCACAACCCGAAACTCCTTTATTGGTTTCACAAAAGTTTGGATCACTTTCTGCTTTAGATGCCAAACCAGGTCTTCCTTCAAAAAAGATGGTGTGTTAAAGTAAAATTTTGCGCTTAAAATAAATTACTGTTTGCCTTGTATGTTCTTAAATTGAGTTTGATCATTTTCTCTGGAATTTTCAGGCTGATGAGCTAGAAGAAGGTGAAATTGCAGTATCAGGTGACTCCCACATGGATCTGCAACAATCAGGTAGTTGGCTTCATGACCATGATGACGGAGAGGATGAACAGGTTTTGCAACCAAAAATAAAGCGTAAACGGAGCATGCGTATGCGCCCAAGATGTTTTTCTGAAAGAACTGATGAAAAATCTAGCAGCGAGAGGATCTTCCCCCACCATTCTTCAAGGTTGCCCTTGCAGGTTGACCATGAATATGCCATGCCAGCCAGAACTGAAAAGCTCAAAGCATTTGCTGAGGTTGGTTTGCAAAGGCATGTGACAGGTAGCTCATCATTGAAGCACAGACATAATGTCCCATCTAAAAAGATTTCACCTCAGCAGAAGTCTGGCAGGTTAAGTTACTTTTCTGGGTCTGCAGAAGATGGTAATGAACATTCTAGGGAAAGTTGGAATGGTAGGACCAACAGCTCTGGTGGCCCAACCTTTGTGGGCGTAAAAATGTCCGACAGTACACAAAGAAAGGTATGCATTTTTGGAATCATAGTTGTTTAATTGTTCTATACCATTCTTGTTGATGCTTTCTTCATTATGGAAAGGAAGAACTCCATTTTCTTCAGCAGTTGCAATTAGGGATGGCATCAGGGTGGGTGGGGTGTTTATTAAACCAGGCTGGGTATAGAAACATTGCCTTATTCCTGTCTGGTTAATAAGCACAATAACATCCTTGGCCACACGAAAACCAGCAGTATCGGTTTTTGCCCATCCTACCTTGTTAATAGCCTATGAGTTTCATGTCATTAGCACATGTATTAGTTATATTTAGAAGATAGTTAAATTACTCGTGTGAAATTGTCAAAACTGGTTTTTCTTAGGGCTGGTTGGGTGGGGATGGGGCAGGGATATACTGCTCCTTGGTCCTGTTGGGTTTTTGAAAATCATACCTCTCATGCAAAAGCTGGTTAAACCTGGCCTGACCAGGCCAGATGGGAAAACTGCCTTACAGATTTGGTTTCAAATTGCCATCCCTAGTTGCGAAAAAGTTTTATAGATGAGTGATGGTGCTTGACTAGCATAATTTATCATATTATTTTATGCACCTATGACTAAAATATGACTTGCTTGATAGTTGTCCACTGTAATTGTAGTAATCTTTTATAACAATTGAATGCCATTAATTGTGCCCACTGCTGAACTATTTTTGGAGTAGTTCATGCAATTCTTTTCATTCACTTTACTAATTCTGTAGTACTACTCAAGGGATGACCATTATACAATTAGTAATTTGATATTAGTTACAAGCAGAACTTGTTTTTGTGTATTAAACAATGGCTTTGTGAATTACTCTATGTTGTGCCTCCACAGATGCACCATTCTCTAAGTACTACTAGTTTTAAAAAAGGAATAATTTTGTGGAAACAGGTAACCTGTTGTGTAGCACCATGCTGTCTTCATAGACAAATCAGCTAAAGGTGTTGTTTAGTGATCGCATTTACAATTTCTTTTTTCCTTTGACACTATATAGTTCTTGGTCTTTTATATCTATCTTTTTTCTTAGTTCATAAATGGACTGTTGGGCATATAGAGTTTCTATGTTGAAAAATTGGAACAGTGGGGGATCATCACCATTGTATTTATTTCCATCTTTAGTAACATCAATAAACAAACTGAAGTTCTGTGTAATTCAACATTTGCCTAAAATGTCCTACTTTTTTGTAGTGCAAGAATGTCATTAGCAAGCTGCAGAGGAGAATAAATAAAGATGGTAATCAAATTGTGCCAATTTTGTATGATTGGTGGAGAAATGCGAACTCAAGTTTGGCCATTCCTCTCGTGGTGCATGGTACCCTAGATCTTCAGATAATTGAATTGCGTGTGGACAACTTAGAGTACTCTGGTGTGACAGACTTTATAGCAGATGTGCAGTTGATGCTGAAAAATATAGTTCGACATTTCAACTATTCTTCTGAGGTACTGTTTCCTTCTATTCTTATTAAGTTGAAATACCTGTTCTACGATACCAACAGATTATATTTGTGCAAAACAATTGCATGCTTTCATTCCAGAACTTTTCTTATCCTGACATACATGATGCCTTTCTTTTGGTCACCTAAAAATAAGCTTGTCTGCCGTGTATGTGTTCTATTTTAGCATATGTTGAAAAACATTATTAGCTTATTGAAATTCAAGTCAATTTTCTTTTAGCGTTTTTTTTTTATGGTGTCAGTGGCAAACATAACTATGCTAATTTAAGGTCTTTTTATGTTGCTTGAATACATAATTAGAGAAAGGGTCAATAAAGCCCAATGAAAAGTGCATACCGCAACAGTTGTTTCTACTTCCGAATATTCACTTCAGACATGATTTTTGATATTTAAATGTTGCATCTTCTCAAACTGTCTGATTTATCATTGTCAAATATGTTATGTTACTCTAATCGATTGTTAAAAAATTGATTGGTTTCATTATGCCATTATCTGTATTAAATGAATCAGGATCTTGAATCAAGTAAATATTTCCATGAAGCAGTAATATAGAATAATAGGCGGCAATATTTCCATGCATTTTTGCCCGTTTTGAAGCAAGAACAAACACCTTTTTCAGTTCAGTTTGTTTGTTGCAGGATATCGTGTCTTAGCCCCTTTCTGCCCATCTTTTTTTTTTGTCTCGCCCTCTTCTTATTTCAATATGAAGTTTCAGTTACAAGTTTTGTGGTTAAATGCACGCAATTTCTTTTGAAGCCTGATGAGTATGTAAATGATAATTTGACCTCTGGATATGCTATCAGATGAATATTCATATGTATATATTAGGTATCTGTAAACTTCAGAACAGCAGAGACACAGAAGCTACATGTTTAAATTTCTTATAAAAACGTCCTAAACTTGGTAAAAATTTTCATCTACGGGGAACCATGGGGCATGGTGGACATTGCTCTTGACTGTTTTCTTCGTCTAATGCAGGTGAGAAGTGAAGCAGAGAAGCTTCGAGATCTGTTCTTTCATATAATGAAGATTGCATTTCCAGATTCAGATTTTCGAGAAGCCAAGAATGCAGTGACCTTTTCTAGTCCCGGGGGATCTGTGACGATGCAACCTCAGAAGCTGCCTTCCTCCAGCAAAACCAAGCAGCAAGGCCCAACTAACAAGTTGGAGACAGTCACCGTCCGGGATAAGGTCGTACCCCATAGGGCCATTCCTATGGGCGGCGAAGAGAGGACCAAGTCGTCTTCTTCCAAGCACCAGAAGGAGTCAAGGTCAGTTTCTGGCAGCTTGAAGGAGCAGGCACCTGAATGTTCCCAGTTTTTGACGCACCCGGGTGATCTGGTTATCTGCAAGAAGAAGAGGAAAGAAAGAGATAAATCTGCTGTCAAGCAAAGAACTGGTTCTGCATCCCCATCCAACCCTGGTCGAATGGGCCCACTGTCTCCACCCAGTACGGGACGTGTGGCCTCTGCACCATCGCCCACGATGAACAGAAGTTCCAGTTTATCATTTGGGAAAGATTCACGTCATGCTCGACAGGCGAAGCATCCATCGGTCTGGCCACACCGTGAGATGCAGCAGCTTGGTGATGGAGATGGTGGCCGTCATGGCATAGGAGATGTACAATGGGCGAAGCCTGTAAAGAGAATGAGGACAGACACCGGCAAAAGACGGCCGAGTCATATGTGAGTATCATGATGTATATATTACATCACCTGTTAGTATATTCTGCATTCAATGCTTTGCTACGGTGGTCTCTTGTGCAAGAGGAATTAGCATCCTCTCTCACCATCCTTTTGGTTCCCCATCTCACCTTTGAGGCTTCACTGGGGGTGGTGGTGGTGGCTGTGATGTTGTTGTAGACTTACAGCTGAAGAAAAATCTAGTGTATTATTTAATTGCTCTGCTTCTGCTACTCCATGCCGTGTGTGCTATTTGTGTCATCTTTTTTGTTTTTGCTGCTTTTGCGTGGAGAGATGAGACGTTCGCTTGCATTGCTTGAATGGAAGTGTTAGATGGAACCAGATCCGAGCTTTTTTCCTTTGACGAAGCTCCCCGATCGTTTCATCTTGATCGCGTTTGATTGTAAATCTAAATCCACGTAGTTCACCAAATGTTGAATTAGATCAAGCCAAGAACTTGGTAATAACATCAACCAGACTGAACTACCGGGAGATATTGACTCGGTTGATTTCTGTGTAGCCCATATGAATCGATTAGGTTATGATCTTTTATTTATTTATTTATTTTATTTATTTATTTAATTTATAATATAATGAAAAATTACTTAAATATTTTTAATTTAATTAAGAAAGTAGGATTGACGTGAGAAATAAATTAAACCTGATTCGATCGATTATAATTGTCATTTTTATTATGTTTATAATGTTGACTGATATTATCATTTTCTATTCAACTTTTCTTTTCTTTTCTTTTTCTTTTTTTTTTAAATTAGTTTTAATATTTTAAAATGTTATTATCTATAAATTTTTTTATAAAAAAAATTAATTCTACGTATGGTTTGATCCATCGATTCGATTAGTGATCCAATGACCTAAGGCTTGAATTTCAATCGCCTCTTATTATTATTATTATTATTATTATTATTATTATTATTATTATTATTATTATTATTATGTTCAAAATCACCCAAAAGGTTACATGATTATTCGATTAAAAAACAAAGACGAGTAAAAAAGAAAAAGAGAAACTATGCGCATTTTCTGAGAGAGTGAAAAGAAAGAACTTCTGGGAAGCTATATAGATTTAGGAAGATCCAAATAAGAAAAAAAAAGAAAAAGTAACGATGATCTCCTTCGATTCTACCTAATCAGCTTCGATTCTAAGGGGTTTGTGCGAAAGCCAATTCCCCGGAGCTCTACTAATCACAATATGCCTATATAAAACTTACGATGAAGATGAAGCCCCACCACCCCCACCCCCACCCCATCATCCATCATATTTGTACCTTCTGATACCCTTCTTGTCCACCCCACAGCCGCACGCGTTCTGCAGCTTCGGCTGCCTGCGATGGTGCCAACAAAACCATGGAGAATCCGTGAGAACCATTTACTTCACTCCGTACATGTCAACAACTGCTGCTCGATTTTAACTTTTGTGTGGATTGGGAAAGGTAATGAAGAATAATTTTTGCCGCCATGCAGATTCTCACCTCGGCCTTCCAGTCGGTGTTCCAGATTATGAACAGGAGAACGAGCGTCTGGACAAACGTGCCACACAGCATACCGAACCAAATTCCCTGCACAAGACTCATGAATCAGGACAGCTCTCTCTCTCTCTCTCTTCGAAAATGCAAAGGAAGTTTACCTGCACTCCCCAGTGGAGTGCATAACCCATTAGGAACCCCAGAGGAAGGCCGAATATGTAGTAGCAACCCAAGTTGATGTAAGCCACCAGCGCTTGCCAGCCACCTCCGACGGCCACTCCTGTCTCAAACAACCCATCCATTTGTCGTAAATAGAACGCTAGCATGAAATGGATGGAAAGAATGCCCGTGTTTACCTGAGATAACTGGCTGGATGCTGTTAAGCACCATGGTGATGCCCAGAAGATACGCTATGTCTGCAACCGCTCGCTGCATGTCTCTATCACTCGTGAAGATGACGCTGAAATGGTTCCGGGTTGCGAGGATGATGGTCATGCAGAGGAGGCCGATCGCCAGAGACTGGACGAGCACCACGACCACAGCGTATCTTGTAGCCCGGGGGCGACCCGATCCTAACTCGTTGGACACCCGAACGCTGAGCGGAGCAAGAGAAGAGCATGGTGAGAGACTCCTTGCAACAGATGAATCGTCCATCCATATGTCCCTAGGATGGGTGAGCATACTTGTACCTTATAGCCGCATTCAATCCTATAAATATCATGCCCTCCCAACCATTAATGTTCATGCTGGGGAAAGAGTAGAACAACGGTCAAACCAGCTGTTGTCGGTGGATCGAAGCGGAAAGATCGTTGCATGAGAGTCGATTACCAGATAGAGATGGAGCCGACGGCGATCTCGGCGTCGTCGAGGTGGCCGGTGAGCACGGTGAGGATCATCATGTACCAAACCTCGAGGCAAAGCATGATTGCAGAAGCAAGTGACAACCTAACGAATGCCCAGATATCCCTGAAGGCCGACCAGGAGAGGCCGGTCCACCCGTCCTTGCACCAGACCATCACATACGCCACCTGGGACAGCGAGACCACCCATGCCGATACGTTGAAGGCAGCGGCTGCCCCGCCCAATCCCCATCCGAAGACGACGATGAAGAGGACCAGCAGCGCGATGTGGAGGAGGAGAGCCACGAAACCGATCCAAGCCAGGGCAACCACTTTGCTCTGTGCCTGAAGGAACTTCTGGGTGGGGAAGTTGAACGCCAGTGCGAACATCTGGGGGATGATGCTGATGGTGAAGTGGCCGGCGAGGTCAGCGATCTTATCGTCCTGGCCGATGAGCTTCAGCACCGGCGCAGCAAATATGTAGATCGGGCACATGAGGAACGAAGAAGCTACAAGGATTATCCAGGAGCGCTGCATGTACACGCCCAGCATCTCGATCTGACCGGCTCCGAAGGCTTGCCCGCAAAGGGTTTCCAGTGCACTCCCCATGCCGAGCTGTGAACAGAACATTGTATCGACATGAGCTACAGAGAGGGCAGATCCCTCTCTGTTCTGAATTCGACTATTAAGGACGAGGGAGACGGCGGAAAAAGTGGGGAGGTAAAGAGCGGCATACAAGGAAGCCGAAGGAGAAGGTGGAGACGACGTTGAGAGCGACGGCGACGGCGGAGAGCTCGAGGTTGCCGATGTGGCCGACGAATATCTGGGTGGAGGAGCTGAACCCGTAGAGGCATACGACGTTGAACGCGATGGGCGCCCCGATCCACCACAGCTTCTTCGACTCCGTCGTGAACAGCTCCCACGCCTCCCGCACCCCTCTCACCGGAGGGCAATCCTGTGCCACCACGGCCTCCTCCTCCTCCTCCTCCTCCTTCCCCACTGCCGCCAACTCCAGCTCGACCCCGCCCCCACCCGCCACAGCTACAACCATCACTCTCTCTCTCTCTCTCTCTCTCTCTCTCTCTCTCGGTCGCTCCGCCACCGCCCCTTCTCTTCGTCAACCCTTAGCAACAGTAGCTGCATCGTCCCCATATTTCCTTGTCTCGGTTTCTCAGGGCGGAAGGCCGAGAGCGGAAGGCGGAGAGCGCGGCATCTCTATCCCTCGCTAAATATATCTGCAGCTCCGAGTTTACTTAAAGATAGCCCCACCAGTTCTTTGGCATATACTTAAAAGATAAGTACGAAATATGAATGATGAAACCAGACATGTTCCCGTTACCCGTCATGTGATCTCAGTTTTCTCGGTAAGCACTCTAAACACGGGAAACAACTCAAGTCCAGTAAGGCCCAACCCGCACGGGCTGAGAGCGCGGCCCATTTCCGGGGGTTTGCTGTCGTGGTGGAGGTGGCCGGTCGCTGCTCCGCGGTATTTGCAGTAAAAGATCGAGCGTCGTTCCATGTGGAGGTGGGAAGAAACATAACGGGGATTCTGTTCACTTATGATCCTTTTCTAGTGTGTCATGCAGACGATGATGGTTCTGTGGGTGATTGGTCTCGTTAACCTCTTTGATCTGGTCTTCTTGATCTTTTGGTACTGCTGACTTTGCATTTTCCTCGGGAACAGCCATGCTTCCCGGTCTTTTCCAGCTGGTCAGCGAGATACAAGAAAGGAGAAAAAAGACATTTACTTCGCGTTTTCGTCGGAAAGGATAGCTTTGACGTTAAGCGAGACGGTAAACGAGTTGGAAGGCGGGCTATTTCACCGACCGGCGCTTCTCCTCGCTTTCTGCCAAAGCCGCAAATAGCATAGTGAAAAAAGGATACACAAGAAACACCCAAAAAAGGTGTGGCCTTTCTCTTTGCTTTTGCTTTTGGATTCTCTTTTGTTGGTTGAACTTGAAGCTTGATTTTAGTGGGTTTTGATCTCTGCCTTCCCTGAAAGTTGTGGTCTTGCAGAAAGTTGTGGATCAATCAGAGGTTGATTTCGAAGCATTCCTCCGGTCTACTAAAAGAAGGATTTTGGAGCTCGATTCTTGGATCTTTTCTCGTCGCAGTCTCGTCCAAATGTCGAGAGCATTCTGCCATGGGCTGTTGATTCTGTCCTCGCTCCCACTTGCTACTGCGGCTGAGATCGATCTCCCCCTCTGTGATTGTGACGGAGACGGTCTGTGGAGCATCGACAGCATCCGCAGTTGGCAGAAAGTGAGTGACTTTTTGATTGCGGCGGCATATTTCTCCATTCCGCTCGAGCTCTTATACTTCGTTACATGCTCCAATCTGTTCCCCTTCAAATGGATCCTTTTCCAGTTCAGCGCGTTCATAGTGCTCTGTGGATTGACCCACTTGCTCAATGTGTTCACCTACAAGCCCCACTCCTTCCTCTTGGTGTTGGCTCTCACCGTTTCCAAGTTCCTCACCGCACTCGTCTCCTTCTTGACAGCGATAACCCTCTTGACTCTGATTCCTCAGCTCCTCAAAGTGAAGCTGAGGGAGAATTTTCTGAGACGCAAGGCTCGAGAGCTGGACCGGGAAGTCGGGCTGATGAAGAGGCAGGAAGAAGCAAGCTGGCACGTGCGGATGCTGACTCAAGAGATACGGAAATCTCTCGACAAGCACACCATTCTGTACACCACCTTGGTTGAGCTCTCCAAGACACTGCAGCTGCAAAACTGTGCAGTTTGGATGCCAAATGAGAACGAGTTGGAGATGAATCTTACTCACGAGTTGAATGGGAGGAGGGCCTCCTCTGACCTCGACACACTCTCGATCCCCATGGATGATCCGGATGTGGCACATGTGAAGAAATGCGATGGTGTGGAGATACTAGACCCGGAATCCATGCTTGGTCGTGCAAGCAGCGGGATGGTTGGCGACTCAGGAGCTGTTGCTGCAATCAGGATGCCGATGTTGAAAGTTTCGGACTTCAAAGGGGGGACACCAGAGGTCCTTCAAGCATGCTATGCCATACTGGTTTTGGTGCTGCCCAAGAATGAAACCAGGGCTTGGAGCCACCATGAGCTAGAGCTCGTTGAGGTCGTAGCCGATCAGGTGGCCGTCGCCCTCTCCCATGCTGCCGTTTTGGAAGAGTCACATATGATCAGAGACAAATTGGTAGAACAAAACAGGGTTTTGCTACAAGCGAGGAAGAATGTGATGATGGCGAACGAGGCATGGAATTTATTCCGAAAGATCATGAACCAGGGAATTCGAAGTCCCATCCACTCCATTCTGGGTCTGTTGTCAATTATGCAACAGGGAAACTTGACTCCTGAACAGAGGCTTATAGTGAACACTATGGCAAAAACAGGTGGTGTGGTTTCAGCTTTGATCAATGATACGTTGGAGATCAACAGCGAACACTTTACTTTGGAGATGAAGCCATTCCAGCTGCAGCCATTGATCAAGGAAGCTGCTTGCATTGCTAGGTGTCTTTGTGACAGTAGGGGGTTTGGTTTTGGGTTTCAGGTCGAGAATAAGTTTCTTGATCAAGTTATCGGTGATGAGAGGCGGATTCTTCATGTACTATTGCACATTATTGGTGGTTTGTTGAACGGATCCAATGGAGGATGTATGACACTGCGTGTTTGGAGTGATTCCGAACTCGAGAACTTGCGAGATCAGAGATGGGTTTGGAGGTCCAAATTTTCAAATGTCAATAGTTGTGTGAAATTTGAGATGGCAATCAGAAGATCATTATGTTCTAATTCAAGCTCATCAGTGCAGCATGACAGGAAGCAAAATGGAGAGGGGTTCGATACGGGTTTTTTCAGCCTCGGTATGTGTAAAAAGCTTGTGCAGGTATCTCCACTTCAATCCTTTCCTTTTCATTCGATTTAAATACCGGATATGTAATTAGCTTCCGAACATTGTTTTTAATTATGACTTGTTTGCAGTCTCACAAGCTACTTAAACTACTCAATTTCTTGGTTTCAATGATTGTTCTACTTAGAAATTAGTTAATTATTATTGTCTATGCTCTACCTTGAGGTAGCGATTTCCTTTGGTGGAACAAATGCAACAGGAAGTAAGGTGTCTATGGTAATGATCAAAAGGAAGATCGATATTAGTAGTTTTGATTCCCTCATATTATTAAGGTAGAATTACACCGCATTATCAGCTTTTTGAACCTGAAATCATCAAATGCTTGAACCTGAACTCATGTTTGCGTAGATTTCAGACATGATACTCCTTCCATCACCTTGTAAAGATTCGTTTGTGATGTGTGAAACGCATTACCTGGAATCCAGATTGTTAATTAATGTTTCTTGGCACTAATCTAATGGGTGTATTCTGCAGCTGATGCAGGGGAACATCTGCATTATTCCAAGTTGCCATGGTCTACCTGAGTGCGTGACACTACTTCTCCGCTTGCCGCTGCAACCTCCCATGCCGATTTCTGATTTAGAAGGACCTTTGGAGTGCCATCATCATTCTTCTTCTTCTTCTTCTTCTTCTTCTCTTTTAGAAGGCCTTCAGGTTTTACTAGTTGATGATGATGGAATCAACAGAAAGGTAACACACAAGCTTCTCGAAAAGCTGGGGTGTTGCGTCTCTCCTCTTTCGACAGGGGCTGAATGCTTGAGCTCCATTGGCACCTCTGGAACGCAGTTCCAACTTATTGTTTTGGACCTCAACATGCCCATGATGAATGGCTATGAAGTTGCCACCAAGGTACGGGACATGAGAACCGGATGCCGCCCTTTGATCGTTGCTTTGACGGCAAGCACCGAGGAACATGTTTGGGAGAGATGTGTGAAGTCAGGGATGAACGGTCTCATCAGGAAACCGGTGGTGCTACCAGAACTAGAACGGGAGCTCCTAAGAGCACTTACAACTTGAAACGTAGTTTGCGTTGGAATCAACTAAATTGATGGTGTACCTAGGAAGGGAAGTGAGTTGCATTCTTTGAAATGCTTCGATGGCGATAGCAGGTAAATTTGAGGTACTCTTTGCATTTATCTGACATTGTTATTTCCAATTACTTTGATAGACAGCTACCTCAAGCAAGAATCCATGTCCATTGTCTCGGATGTTCAATTTAATTGACACTACTCCTTGATAGTTTATGGATCAAGATTTTGCATTAAAATGATCTGTACTTGGAAGTTTTAAGAATCTAAGAAGTGTGACATCTGACTTAGCTACAAGACGAGCAAAGCTGAGTAGAGTGTATGTAGACTACAAGAAGTTAATATATTACTGGACGGTCAGGTCCTGTTTTGGTATCATCAATCTGCAAGTTCATATTTAGTTGTCCAATATCTATTAGTTTAGCATCACAACTTGGACTTGGACTTGAACATGTCACTTGCAGCTTTGCACGCCCAACGAGAGATGTGTATGGTGTGGGCTAAGCTTCTTTGATTAGAGAGAGACACATTAGTGTAATCTTTTGTGGTGTAGGCAGGCAGACGGGGTTGGGGAGTGGTCTGTGACCGAACCTTGCGCCGTCCAACCAACCACTACTGGGGTGGAGTGAAGTGCAGAGAGAGACGAGAGGGTTGATGGAGTTGGAAGGAGGTGAGAAGCAATTGCTCAAATGCAGGAGGTCACTCGGACTGCATCTTTCTTTCCCTGTTGGGATTCGTGCAGCGGCGAAGAAGGGGATGGATGGATGGAGGGATGATGTGATTGCAATGTAGAAGATTATTAATTTAGTGGGTAGATTACGAGACCTAACAAGCAAATGGGATCAGCTTAAAGGAGAAAGCTTCTGACAAGCGACAACTTGATTGACTTTTGTGGGTTTAGAAGGTCACCATCAAGTTTTGGGGGCCTAACCCTAACCCTAACCCTAACCCTAACCCTAACCCTACTTAATGCAGTGTATCTATTCTGTTTCATTAGGTTGGAGATTAGCAAAGCTAATCAATCTACACAAAAAAAAAATAATAATAATAATAAAATGTTTAGAATTGAAATGTAAAATATTGCGTACGGGTTTAGGTCAGTCAATATGAATGAATGCATTGCAGATGACAACCAATTAATCGGGCGAAGACATTTACCGCTAATCGAAACCCACTCAACAACATCAGACCATAACCCAACAAAATTGTAGTCTGGGAAGAGTTTGATTTGTCTCTTTCGTTTGGCCCAATGATGAGTTCCTCCTCCCCACACCTGCGTCGACTCAAAGCGACTTGGCAATTTAGTCGATCTATCAATAAGATAAATTTGATTGATCGATTGATTTCCTCTCTTGATGTTGTTTTTTATATAGATAAATCTTTATGATATTAAATCAAAATTCGTAAACAGATCATGAAATCGTTCAAGGAAAAGAAATAGCATACATACATACAGTAAACAGATCATCCTTATTTTTAATTGTTGGTCAATTGAAATTTCATACCAAGTATTCAGTGTAAGAATGAATATTACTTTTCTACAGAAATTGTCAAAGAAATCCCAAGATTTTTTCACTGCAACATTGTACAAATAAGACATGTACTCTCTTATCAATCATGAATCACAAGTACAGTTGTCGATAAAGGAACCACTAACATAAAATCATTTTAACAAGATTAGTAGCAATGTTCCTTGTGATCCAAACCATGCTTCACACATGATGCTACTACTTTCTCCACAGTCATCAACATCATTAGCATATCTCTACCCTTCTATTAGAGGACAATTCTATTTCGGATGAAGCACACAGATCATTACTGGTACAATTACAGACTTTATGTGACATATTATATATATATATATATATATATATATATATATATAATAGAAATGAGAGCTCATTGTCCTCCTAGAATGGCGCCCGCGCATGAGCCCACCCGAAGGGCTCATGCCCCACGTGTGCGACGTTGGGTGCTAAGTTCGGCGGCAAGTTGAGAATGGGCAGCGCCGAGTGGTCCGGCAGTCCTCCTGATCCCCCGCCTCCGGCCATCAGCTGCGGTTCTCCACCGGGCAACTGTCCCGTGGCACCACCGCCACTGTCTGGGCCTTCCTCCTCTTCCTGAACAAGCGGCAACCTCTCATAAGTAGCGTTCGCGAACGTGGACGCCATGACCATCACCGGCCCTGCCGCTATCAGCGGCCCCACGACGCTGCCGCCCACCACCTGACCCTGCCCGCCTGCCAGGTAAACCGTTAACCCGGTCGACCCCGGCGGGGACGGGCCCGGGCCCGGCAGGAACGTGCCGGTCACAGAGAGGATCTCGAACCGGCCACGGAGGGCGACGGCCGCGCCCGGGGCAGCAGGCTGGCGGAGCGCGACGTTGACGACGGTGCCGGAACCGCTGAGCACGCAGACGGCGCGCTGGCGGCGGCGAGCGAACTGGGCGATCGAGTCGGCCACGTCCGCGCCCCCTGAGACCTCCATGACGTGGCTGCGGAGGGCGCTGGGGCTGTCGCGGGTCACGAAGATGGGGGGTTTGGGCTTGTTCTTGGACCCTGGTGGACGGCCGCGTCGACGCCGGCTGCTCGGCACGACCGCGCCTTCTCTCGGCTCCCCGTCGTTGTCCTTTTCTTCTTCGTTGGCGGACGAAGAATTAGGGTCGGATTCCTTTGGCGTTGCGTCCTGGTTAGGGTTCTTGTGAACCGAGGCCGCCGGATCGGCTCCCGGAAGGCCTAAAGGCCCTTCCCACCAGTGATTCGCCAGCTTGCTCGTTAGACTAATCGCCTTTTGTATGTTGCTGCTGCTGTAGAGATCTATACTTCATTCCCCTTCGTTCTCATCTTTGTACGAACACAGAGGGGCATCAAATATTTGGAAGAAGTGATGGTGAACCTAAACAATCTTACATGGCTACATGTTTCCACACAGGATAAAGATGAGGAGTAAAAGAAAGAAAAAGGAAGCATGAAGGACAGAAGACTAACAGTATGCTTCAGAATCCATCAGCTACCAACTCAACAGGACCGATCGGTTGCCTTCTCTTTTCCGTTTCTTCTCGGAGAGAAAAGGCTACTAGTATAACTTGTAGTCATGGGGGGAGAAGTCGTACGGCAAGTGGATACATGAAATAATATGGAAAGGAAGACTTGGTGCAGTTGAAGAGAGAGAGAGAGAGAGAGAGAGAGAGAGAGAGAGAGAGGTCTTGTTCTAGTTGATTCTCTTCAGGTATAACATGTGTGAAAAGGTAAGTGGTGCTTTGGAGTTAATTGCTATGGGTAGAATAATTTAGGGAGGGGAAGAGAGGAGTGTGTTGAGCATTAGGGTTTTTATCTGAGAGATGGAGAGAGTGGTACTGTATCAAATTCCCATAAAAATGGGAAGTTAAAGCTGTTGCTTCAGCAGCAAGAGGAAAACAAGCTATGAATGTCCATTGAGCTGATAAACGCAACTGCGGTAGGAGGAGAAGGACAAGAAATAATATCAAATGGGAGAGATTCCTGAGCTTGGTGGCCCAGGAGACAACTTGCAAGTACAACGCCTCCCCCAGCTTACAAGATCCTGCCATGCTTTGCATGCACTAATTAAATCTCCAGTTGCATGCGCTTTTGCATCCACCCAATAAGAAAAAGGAAGACACTGGAAACACAGGCGCACCAGAGATCAACCAAAAGCGGCTCCGTCAAACTTAATTGATGGTGGTGCATGCGTCACACTCCTAGCGAGGCTTCAAAACTGATGAGCTGAAGGGCGAGTGATTGGGGAACACATGGAAAGAGGTTAACATGTGTCGACACACGATTAAGCTTCAGAAACTGGAGATGCAGGACAGCTTTGAGGATAAGGAGAGGGAGTACAAGTTTTCTATTGCTATTTGTCTTTTGCCGTGGTCCTGCCGCATGGCAAGCGTCATGATTTCATTGGCATGGCGATGACAAGTGAGGGAGGTTAGGATTAAAAACCATGAGAATTGGTGCCGATTGGGCGAGGACTGCCGGGGGTAGGAAGACGAACCGAGTATAGTTTTTGTTATCCATGTTGCCTTGATGGGGCCATTGCCCATGACAGTGTGACAGGGCTCCTCCTCCTTATGGGTAATCGGAATCGATGCATAGTGACCGGTGAGGATTGAGATGGCCGAAACCCTTGAGCAGGGGCGAAGCCACGGATGCATTCTGGTGAGCTCATGGGAGAAGGGGGGATCCCGAGAAGACGACGCAGCTTCTTGACGCGGGCGAAGGAGAGGAGGCATGAGAAGACTCCGGGCGATGGGCTGGGCCGGCATATGAACCAAGCAATGAAGCCTCGGCAGAACCTGACCCGATCCGTTAATGAGCCGACGGGTCTGTGCGGCTTTGATGGGTTTTAAAGTCGAATCCGTGACCATATTTTATATAGTTTAATAAAAAGATTAAATCATTTAGAGAACCAATTGAGTTGGTGGGTGATGAGGATAATAATGACGATAAGACTCGGGTGACGTCAGTTGCCTCAGATGACGTCTCACGCCTTCGTTGACCTGTCAGCACTTGGTTAACACGAACCGGAACGTCGACCAAGGCACATTAACATCCTGCTCAGGCTTGATCCCTCATGTCACGCCAACATCGATGTTAGACGCTATCAGAAGTACGATCCTGCTCCTTGCGGGCAGGTGCACCAAGCAACGGTAACCCTCACTATAAAAACCCTTGCGCTCCGAGGGAAAAGTGGAGGAGGGAGGCACACCATAGAACAGATAAAAAATCCCGTGCAACTATTCACTAACTTGATCGTCGGAGGGGTCGGACTGAGCTCCCCGACCCGACCTGTGTGCAGGTGCGAAGACGGAGGCCTCCCACTAGACGCTCAGGCGAGGAGTTCCCTCCCGGAGGAGACAATGACCCCGTTTCGATCGGACCATCGCAATCGACCACTTCAGCGGTCTCAAGAGCCGTTCCGAGAAGATCCCCATCATCCGGACCCGAACCAAGCCGCGTCGGCCCCGAGGCCACGGCTTAAAGTTGTTTACACCAACATTTTGACGCTAGAAGGAGGGCCCGAATGTCAGGGGATCGCCCTATTGACTCAGACGAGCTCGCAGCTGAGGGGTCACGCCCGATCAGAGCTCCGGGGGAACACCCCCCATGCGGAGAACCTCGATACGAACCCCCCGCTAAGACTTCAGAGCGCTATTGGCGGATATTTAATGACCCGGGCCTATCGCCGCCCGACGGCGCCCCAGTTGGCTCGTCGCTCGTGTCGTCCGAGGCCTTTCAGAACCTCACTCATCAAGTCCAAACTCTGACTGGTATGGTGCAGTCCATTCTCCCACTCATTTCTTGTTCGCTGCACCTGCTTGCAATCCAACTGCTGCAGCAACAGGAGCCACCCGTTCGGGCTCGCACCCCACCCCGGGAGCTTCCGACTTCCCCTCGGGATCGAACGGCTCCACTCGAGGACCGAGCGACGGCAAACCCGAGAGGCCGCTTGGAACCTGAGGCATTCTCCTCAGATTCCACGGATTCCCTGCGAGCCCAGCTATGCTTTGTTAGTCGGCAGCTCGACGAGGTGCAGAAGGAGGTCCGCTGGTCGAGGGGAGAGCTCGGGGAGGACACGCACTAGGAATCTCCTTTTACACCCGAGATACAGGATCAGATAGTCCCCCCAAACTTCCGACTCCCCTCCTTAGATGCATACGACGGCTCCACCGATCCAATGGACCGTGTAGCCGCTTTCCGTGCTCAGATGGCGTTGTACGGAACTTCTGATGCTTTGATGTGTAAAGCGTTTCCTACCACTCTAAGAGGGCCAGCCCGTGCGTGATACAACGGCCTGAAGACCGGGACGATCGCCTCCTTTGACCAGCTCATCAAGGACTTCGAACTCAACTTCTTGGCCTACGCCCAGCTGAAACCTTCCGTTGCGCTGCTCCTCGGACGCAACCAGAGAGAGGACGAGCCCCTCTCCCATTTTGTGAATCGCTTTGCAACACAAATCCGGGGATTACCAGACGCTCATCCCTCTTTGTTGATGCAGGCGTTTATGATAGGCCTGCGACCTTCCAGATTCTTTTGGTCCCTCGTGGAGCGACCCCCCACTGCGGTGCCTTAGATGCTTCAACGTGCGAACCAGTTCATCGCGGCCGAGGCCTGGATGGCCGGGAAGCGGGAGGAGCACAAGAGGGTTAGGCCGGAGCCATCTCGGGACAACCGTCCGCCGCGCCGAGGCGCAGGATGGACCGGCCTGACCCGTCGACGCTGAGGACCATTGCCCTCTTTGGGCGCATCCCGAACGGAGATATTTCTCCAAATAAGGGAAAAGGGGTTACTCAGGGCCCCCAACTCGATGAAAAGCCCGCGAGAACTCATCGACCAGTCCAAGTATTGCCACTTCCACCGGTAAAGCGGGCACGATACTAAGGAGTGCCGCGAGCTGAACATATCGCCCGATGCTCGACCAGTGAAGCAGAAGCCACAACAGCAAGCTCCAGATAGACAACAGGCTGTCCGTGAAGAGGTGGAGCGACTCTTGGCAGCATGCTTCATTGAAGAAGTCAAGTACCCGCGATGGCTGTCTAATGTAGTCCCGGTGAAGAAATATAATCGGAGCTGGAGGATGTGTGTTGACTACACCAGTCTCAATCGTGCATGCCCAAAGGACTGCTATCCCCTCCCGAGGATCGACCAACTGGTCAACGCAACCGCCGGGCATGCCCGCCTTTCGTTCATGGATGCCTTCTCCGGCTACAACCAGATCAGAATGACGCCCAAGGACCAAGAGCACACGACTTTCCTCACTGATCTAGGGGTGTATTTCTACAAAGTTATGCCGTTCGGGCTGAAGAACGTCGGTGCTACCTATCAGAGAGCCATGAACAAGATGTCCGCCCAACAGATCGGGCGAAACATCGAGGTCTATGTCGACGACATGATCGTGAAGAGTCGTGCGACGACGGATCACCTGACCGACTTGGCCGAAACGTTTCCCACACTACGGAGGTATGGTTTGTGACTCAACCTGGCAAAGTGTGTTTTTGGCATCAACTCGGGAAAGTTCCTCGGATTCATCGTACACGAAAGAGGAATCGACGTCAACCCGGAAAAGGTCCAGGCGATCATCGACATGCAAACCCCTCGGACAATCAAGGACTTGCAGCGACTAAACGGAAGGCTCGCTGCCTTATCCCAGTTTCTATCCCGATCTGGTGATCGTTGCCTCCCCTTCTTCCGGGCGCTGAAGAACCCGAAGAACTTTCAATGGATGGCACAGTGCGAAGAAGCTTTTGGAAAAGTCAAACAACACTTGGCCAACCTCCCCCGCCTTGCCTCGGTCTCTTTCGGGGAAAAACTCAGTATCTACCTGGCTGCCTCCCGGCATGCGGTCAGCTCCGTTCTGATCAAAGAAGCCTTCGATAAGCAACAACTGGTCTACTATATCAGCCATGTCCTGAATGGGCTTGAGAAGTGGTATCCGCTAATTGAGAGACTTGCTTTGGCGCTCGTGCTGGCGGCTCGGAAACTGCACCCCTACTTCCAAGCCCACCTGATTGAGGTAATCACCGACCAATTGCTTAGGCAAGTTTTATCTAAATTCGATGTTGTAGGTCGGCTCCTCAAGTGGTCGGTAGAGATTGGAGAGTTCGATATACAGTACGTGCTGAGGACAGCCATCAAAGCCCAGTCGATAGCCGACTTCATCTCAGAACTCGTTCAGATGGAGGACGAGGGATCCGGGCAGCCTGGGGAAGAGTAGATCATGCACGTGGATGGCTCGGCTACCTCGAGTGGTGCGGGCGTGGGACTGGTGTTATCAGCGCCCGATGGGCGTTCGTTCGAACGCTCCCTCCGCTTCGGGTTCCAAGCAACCAACAACGAAGCCGAATATGAGGCACTCTTGGCAGGACTCAGACTGGCTCTTGAGATGCAGGTGAATGCCATCCACATCCTCACCGATTCGCAGCTGGTGGCTGAGCAACTCAGTGGTGGATACGAGGCCAGGGAACCAACCATGGTGAAGTACCTGGCAGAGGTAAAAAGACTAGCCTTCAATTTCTCTCACTTTATGGTATCTAGGGTGCCAAGGAGTCAGAACGAGCGAGCCGACGAGCTGGCTAAACTGGCCTCAAGGTCGGACTCCAAAGCCCAGCCTGAGATTGAAGAGCTCCCCTTTCACGCCATCTCGGTCTCGGTTATATCTTCAGCCGACACACATACCACATGCGTGCAGGATATGCTACACTTCAAGCGCGACGGGATTCTTCCCGCCGATGAGGCGGCGGCTCGGCGCATCCGCCGAATGCAGGCATGGTACTCCGAGGTGAATGAACGACTCTACAAGCGGTCCTTCTCGCATCCTCTACTACGGTGCCTCGGGCCTGAAGAGGCTCAGACTGTCCTGACCGAGGTCCATGAGGGGATTTGTGGTGAGCATATCGCTGGACGGACCTTGGCTTATAAAATCCTTTGCCAAGGATACTACTGGCCCACCATGTCCCGAGACGCAATATCTTACATACAGCGGTGCGACCCGTGCCGGAGGCACGCCTGAACCCCCCAGCAGCCTGCGGTTCCACTCGCCCCCATTGACTGCGTGTGGCCATTCGCACAATGGGGATTGGACCTCCTTGGCCCTTTCCCACTAGCTTTGGGACAATGCAGATATATCATCGTGGGAGTAGATTACTTCACCAAGTGGGCAGAAGCCAAGCCACTAGCAACGATCACAGAACGACAAGTGGAGAAGTTTGTATGGAAAAATATCGTGACTCGGTTCGGCTTGGCCAGAACCATCATCACGGACAACGGATCCCAGTTCGCCAGCATGAGGCTCCAAGAGTTCTATGCGAACTATGGGATTCAACTGAGGTTCAGCTCGATGGCCCACCCCCAGATGAACGGATTGGCCGAGGTGACCAACCGATCCATTCTGGACGAGCTCAAGAGGAGAGTGTCCACGGCTTGATCGGCTTGGGTGGATGAGCTCCCAAGTATCCTATGGTCCCTACGGACCACCCCCAAAACCGCAATCAGGGAGTCCCCCTACAGCCTCTCATTCGGGACCGAGGCCGTCCTGCTCCCCGAAGTGGTTTTCCCTACCCCTCGGACGAAAAACTACGACGAAAGGACGTCGAACCAAGGACTACAAGCCGGCCTCGACCTGCTCGAAGAGCGACGTGCTGACACTCACCTGAAAGACCTCTCTTACAAAAGAACCGTCGCCAGAGTCTATAACCGCAAGATACGACCTCGACCAATTAAGTTACATGACCTAGTCCTACGCAAGACCGAAGTCAGCGACCCGACCCGGGCGCGCGGCAAGCTCGCCCCCAACTGGGAAGGACCTTATTGGGTTATCGACGTCGTCAGGGTCGGCACGTATCGGCTTGCAACCATACATGTGTTAAATCTTGGATTTTGATGATAAAATCAATTGATGGGTTAATTGATCTAATCCATATTATTGAGTTAAGTGTGTAGGATTAACTATAATAACCAGAAAACACAAAGCAAGAATACCGGAGTCAAGTTTGATGGACGTTTAAGAGTCCAAAGAATCGTCGGAGATGCTGCCGGAACCAACCGAGAAGAAATCGGGAACCTGTCGGAAGTTCGCCGAAGAGATCGTCGGAGGTTCACGGAGATCACCGAGAAGGCTCGGTTACTCGTTAAAGTCATCACAAGATCGGGAGCTTGCTGGGAGTCCGTCGGAAGAAGTTCGTCGGAAAGCTCGCCGGAACAAGACTCGACGTTCGTGGTTGAAAACTTGCTTAGGATGTTTTTAGTTATATAGTTCACATGTAATTAGGATTAGGATTAAGATATAATCCTATATCTCTTAATCCTAATCCTAATTAAGGATTAGGATGCTGGGTTGCACCGCCCAGCACCCGAGAGCTGGGCGGTGGCACCACTTGGCTGGGCAGTGGCACCGCTAGTCCACTGTCAGTGTCAGACACTGACAGGCGGTGGCACTGCCAGCATCGGAAACCAAAGAGAATTCAAATTTTGGAGCCCAAATTTGAATCCTCTTGAGGCCTATAAATACCCCTCAAATCTCAGCTGAGATAACAACTTTTTGAGAAGCAATTGATTGAGAGAAAGGTCTTAGAAAAGTCTTAGCTAGTCTTGTTTTCAATTTGCTAGTGTTCACCTCCTTCTTTCTTGCTGAAAATCTGTAAGAGAGTGAACCGCTTGTAAAAAGTTGTAAGAGGGGTATTTACCCTTCCCTTTCAAGAGATTTGCTAGTGGAAGGTGGGAGTCTCATCGAAGAGGGGCCTCGCAAGTGGATGTAGGTCATTTGACCGAACCACTTTAAAATCGACGTAATCTCTGGTTTGCATTTCATTACTGCTATTTACATTACTACAAACCTTCTTACTTGCTTTATTTCCTCATTACCTTTGCTGCACAACTTTGCGAATACGCCTTCAAGTTAAGCACTTCCGAATTCATTTTTTATCGTACGAAAGATTTGTCAAAACTGACGTTTTAATCCGCTGCACTAATTCACCCCCCCCCCCCTCTTAGTGCCGCTCCGATCCTAACAATTGGTATCAGAGCTAGGCTCACTCTCATATTTGGTTTGATACCCAAGAGAGATGGCTTACTCCGGCATACATGAGGGTCATTCTATCACACGTCCACCCTTGTTTAATGGGTCGAATTATACTTATTGGAAGACTCGTATGAGGATCTTCTTCATTTCCATGGATTTCGAGCTTTGGACTATTGTTGAAAACGGATTTAAAAAATCTTCTCTTCCGATGAGCGAATGGAATGAGTCGGAGAAGAAGGTTTTTGCTTTAAACGCAAAGGCTATGAATGCCTTGTTTTGTGCACTAGACAAAAATGAATTTAATCGTGTTTCAATTTGTGATTCGGCTTTTGATATTTGGAGAACTCTTGAGGTCACTCATGAAGGCACTAGCCGAGTGAAAGAGTCCAAAATCAACATCCTTGTGCACTCTTACGAACTTTTCCGAATGAAACCAAGTGAGTCTATCGGAGACATGTACACCCGGTTCACGGATGTCATCAATGGACTCAAAGCTCTTGGTAAAGATTTTACTAACTTTGAATTAGTAACTAAAATCTTAAGATCCCTCCCTAAAAGTTGGGATCCAAAAGTTACGGTCATTCAAGAGGCCAAAGACCTTAAAACATTCCCTCTTGAAGAACTTATTGGGTCTCTAATGACCTACGAAATGACATATCAAGCTCATGACGAGCTCGAGAACCCCCTTCCAAAGAACAGGAAGGATATGACACTCACATCACAAGAAGACCACTTGAAAGGAACATTAAGTGATGAGGACAGTGATAATGACATTGCACTTTTGACTCAAAATTTTAAAAAATATTTAAGAAAGAACAAATTTAAAATAATACAAAAAATAAATTCGAACACAAGAAGGACCAAGTGATTTGCTATGAGTGCAAAAAATCGGGACACTACAAGAACGATTGTCCTCAAGCCAAAAAGAGAACATCAAAGAAGAAGGCGCTCAAGGCAACGTGGGATGATTCAAGCGCGTCCGAAGAAGAGGATTCCAACACCGAGCAAGTTGCTCATTACACCCTAATGGCCATTGGAGAAGAGAAACATACACCATCACAAGCTAGGAGCAAGAGATGGTATCCAGATAGTGAATGCTCAAGACATATGACTGGAGATCCATCTCATTTCTCTATGCTCACTAGCAAAGAAGAAGGGTACGTCACCTTCAGAGACAACAACCAAGGCAAAATCATTGGCAAGGGAACCATAGGTAACAAATTAAAATTTTCTATTGATGATGTCTTACTAGTTGATGGATTGAAACATAATCTCTTGAGTGTTAGTCAATTATGCGATAAAGGTTATATCGTTAGATTTGAATCAAATGTGTATATTATTGAAAAACCAAACCATAACATAACTATAATTGTGTTAAAACAAAATAATGTCTACACAATCAACCTTGATGAACTGAGTAATGAAATGTGCTTCTCCGCTTTAAATGATGATGCTTGGCTTTGGCATAGGAGACTCGGCCATGCAAGCATAAAACTAATATCTAAGATCTCATCTAGAGAATTAGTGCGAGGAATTCCAAATATAAAGTTTATTAAGGACAAAGTATACGATGCATGTCAACTAGGTAAACAAATAAAAACTAGTTTCAAACCAAAAACTCAAATTAGCACCACTAGACCATTACAATTGATTCATTTAGACTTATTTGGACCAATTGACACGACAAGTCTAGGAGGAAGCAAATATACGTTTGTAATTGTGGATGACTATACTAGATACACTTGGACCTATTTCTTGGCTCACAAAAGTGATTGTTTCAAGTGTTTCTCTAAATTTTGTAAACTCACTCAAAACGAAAAAGGTTTCATGATTTCATCAATTCGGAGTGATCACGGTGGCGAATTTCAAAACCGTGACTTTCAAAATTTTTGTGAAGTTAATGGATACAATCATAACTTCTCCACTCTGAGGAATCCCCAACAAAATGGAGTAGTTGAAATAAAAATAAAAACCTACAAGAAATGGCAAGAACTATGTTAAATGAACATAGTCTACCCAAGTATTTTTAGGCCGAACCCGTAAATACGGCTTGCTACATCATGAATAGGGTCATAATAAGACCATCCCTATCAAAAACTCCCTATGAATTATGGAATAACAAAAAATCAAATATTTTCTATTTTAAAGTTTTCGATTGTAAATGCTTTATTTTGAATGAAAGGGATGCCTTAGGAAAATTTGATGCTAAATCCGATGAAGGCATCTTTCTTGGTTACTCTTCCGTTTCTAAGGTTTTTCGGGTTTTTAACAAAAGAACCTTAGTAATAGAAGAGTCTATTCATGTAGTTTTTAATGAAATTTCTAATTTAAAGAAAAATGATTTTGATGATGATCTTGGTTTTGATAATTTGAATTTAAATGAACCCCCTCCTCAAAATAGCAACTTGGATGCACCTTCTTCCGAAATTTCCTTACCCAAGGAATGAAAGTATATAGATGCTCATCCAAAGGTGCTAATTATAGGAGATACATCAAAAGGGGTTCAAATTCGTTCCTCTTTCAAGAATTTTTGTGTTAACGTCACCTTCCTTTCTCAAATCGAACCTAAATGCATTGACGAGGCCATAAAAGATGATTTTTGGGTTATTGCAATGCAAGAGGAATTAAAATCAATTTGAGAGGAATAAGGTATGGAAGCTTGTTCCTAGACCTAGTGACCATTTAGTCATTGGTACTAAATGAGTCTTTAGAAACAAGCAAGATGAAAATGATATCATGGTTAGAAACAAGGCTAGATTAGTGGCCAAAGGTTTCAACCAAGAAGAATGTATCGATTACGAAGAAACCTTCGCTCCCGTGGCTCGATTAGAAGCCATAAGGATGCTCCTTGCCTATGCTAGTAGTAATAATTTTAAATTATTTCAAATGGATGTCAAAAGTACTTTCTTGAATGGTTTTATTTCCAAAGAAGTATATGTCGAACAACCTCCCAGATTTGAAAATTCTCTTCTTCCTAATCATGTATTCAAATTGACTAAGGCTCTCTATGGCTTGAAACAAGCTCCTAGAGCTTGGTATGAAAGGCTTAGTTCCTTTCTTATTTTAAATAATTTTACCAAAGGCAAGGTTGATACTACATTGTTTATCAAATATTTTGAAAATAATTTTCTTATTGTGCAAATTTATGTTGACGATATTATTTTTGGCTCTTCGGATGAATCACTATGTGAATCATTTGCCAAATGTATGAGTCATGAATTTGAAATGAGTTTAATGGGCGAATTAACTTTCTTTTTGGGATTACAAATCAAACAACTTAGTGATGATATATTTCTTAACCAATTTAAATATACATTAGAATTGTTAAAATGATTTAACATGGAGAATTCAAAAGCAATAAACACCCCTATGAGTACTTCGACTAAGTTAGATATGGATGAAAATAGTGAAAATTTCGATCAAAAAACATATAGGGGAATGATAGGTAGTCTACTCTACCTCACCGCGACTAGATCGGATATTATGTTTAGTGTAGGACTTTGTGCTAGGTTTCAATCTAATCCTAAATTATCTCATCTTAAGAGTGTTAAAAGAATATTTAGGTATCTTAAAGGAACTCCAAATTTAGGATTGTGGTATCCAAAATCTAAAAAATTTGATTTAATAGCTTATGTAGATGCTGATTTTGGCGGATGCAGGATAGATAGAAAAAGTACATCCGGAACATGCCAATTTTTGGGACATGCACTTGTTTCTTGGACTTCCAAGAAACAAAATTCAGTTGCACTATCTATGGCAGAAGCCGAATACATTGCTGCAAGTGCATGTTGTGCATAAGTTGTTTGGATGAAAAATACATTAGAAGACTATGAAATTCACTTCAAAAACGTTCCCATAAAATGTGATAATACTAGTGCCATATGTCTTACTAAAAATCCAATTCAGCACTCTAGAACTAAGCACATCGATGTTAGGCATCATTTCATATGCGATCATGTCCTTAACAATAATGTTGTTCTAGAATTCATTGACACAAAGCATCAATTAGCAGATATATTTACAAAAGCTTTGAATGAAGACCAATTTGAATTCATTAGAAAGGAATTAGGAATGTTAAATTGTCCCTGAAAATAAGCTTGTTTGAATATATTTTCCGAAAAATGTCTCATCCTTTTTCGTTCTTCTATGGATTTGACTTCATCATTCTCCTTCGATTCAAAATGACATATCATTATCTTAACCTATCTTGAGTCAAACACCTTTGAAAAACAAAAGGGGAAGAAATTTTTTTTTTTTCCGCAGCACGCCAGCGGTGGCACTGCCAGAACCGACGGTAGCACCGCTTGAGCGCTCGGGCGCCAAGCGGTGGCACCGCCCGAGACACCCTATAAATTCCAAATGGATAGGGCCGACGGTGACACCGCCCCCAACCCATGCAGACCTCCCTCAAACTCTCCCAAAAACTTCCTAACTCTCATTCTAACCTCTAGAAGTCTTGGAAAGGGATTCTTATTGGTCCAAGCTCTCCATCCTCCAAGAAACACTCCATAAGGTAAAATCTTTCCTTCCCCTTCTTCTTGTTTTACCTACTCATTACAATTTCATATTTTTTTCTATCATCTTGTCTAGACAATGACCCCTAAGAGATCAAAAGAGAAAATGATTGAAGGAGATTCATATGACCATGATCTTTTTAGATCCAAAGAAGATGCCCTTAGGTTTCCAAAATTTGAAACAAGATGTATCCATAAGGTAAACACGTTGATCTCAATGAACTAGGAGACTTAGAACTCATTAGGTGGTTTGCTCATCTAGAGACCCTACCTCTCCTACAAATAGATGAACCAATTTATCCTAGATTAGTGAGGCTCTTTTATGCAAACTTATGGGTAGATGACGATAGCCTAGATTTTTGATAGTACTATTTGTGACCTAATTGGAATCACTGAAAAAGATAGGGGCTGCTATTTTAGAGGTAAATGGGATGTTAATATAATAGGAGCAACTTACACCGAAGTTGTCGAAACTATTTTTGCAAACTCGGACCTCAGAATAATACCCAAGAGTTGCGAACACTTACTACCTTTTAATTCTAAGATTCTTCATCATATCATAACAAGCATATTATTCCCTAAGCAATATCATTTTGATGAAATGAGTCTAATAGAGATAAGCACTATGTATTGGATTATGACCGGTCAACATAACTATTTTGGATACTCAATACGGCAACACATGCAAGATATTACAACTAAAGATACTATGTTGCCATATGGGGGGTTAATCACTAGATTTCTTCTTGCCTATGACATTTGCATCCCACCCGATGAAGAAACAATTCAAAGTGATAGATATAACATCATCAATAAAAATCTACTAAAGAGACTTAGGTACACATTTAACAATGGAATATGGGTAAGGTAACCTAGAAGGACTGATCCTATTCCTCCACCAGTAGAACAACCAGAAACACCAATTTTTAGAGGAAATGAATCTCCTCCTCCTAGTCCCTTTGGCGCACCACCTTTAGCTCCTGTTTCATCCTCTGAAGGACTCATCATGGAAGAACTGTCTCAGATCAAATTCCAACAAGAACAACTCAAATCGCAGTAAGAACAAATTCAACTCCAGCAAATTGAAATCTTGAAGGAACTACGACAAATGAATAAAAAAATAGATGTTATATATCAGCACTGTGGATTACCTCCTAAGGATTAATTGATGTATCTTTTTTTTATGTTCCGTTTACTCTTAATATCTGTTGAATCTTGTATTTTGATGATAAAACTACTTGATATATGTTTATGATTTAATCTGCGTTTTGAGTGACGCAGGGTGCTTCGATCAGGATGAGACAATTAAAGCAGGAACATCATGTTGTGCCGGAGGAACATGTCAGAAGATTGGACGTCGGGCCGGTGGATCGGTCGACGTATCGACAGAAGGCTTCGGGCCATGGACTCGGGCATCGGGCCAAGAAGAGCGGGTATTGTGCCAAGGATATCGGAGTTGCGGAGTCAACTGGCCGATTGGGCAATAGGTTGCAGGAAAGGACGATGGGCCGAAGAATCGGACGAAGCGTCGAGGGACCAATGACATGCCGGACAACTTGATTAATTGCTTAGGATTAATTGTCTCGATCGAAGTTTTTGTTTTTGTGTGTGCAGGATTAACTACGATGAAAGTCAGACAAGCAGCAGGAGTTGCGTCGGAGTCAAGTTCATGATCACGTTGGGAGTTCGAGAGTTCGACGGAAGTTCGGACGGTCGTCGGAGGTTCTACGAGAACAGATCCGAGAAGTCCAGAAGCTTGCCAAGCGAAGCTCGTCGGAACTCGCCAAGTGGATCGTCGCAAAGTCCAGGAGTTTTCCGGAAGTCCGCAGGAGCATCACCGAGGGTTCATCGGATAATCGACGGAAGTTCGCCGGAAACTCGCCGGAAGAAGCGATTGACCCACCGAAGCAAAGCTGCAGAAATTGTCTTAGATCTAATTGTAGTTAGCACGTTGATTAAGTTGGAAAATGGGAGGTGATCCCATTAGCTTAATCTTGGGGCAATTGGGCCCCTGAAAGACTGAAATTGGGCCGAATGGAGCTAACCATTCGGACCCTGCTTGCACCAGGAGGTGCAACCGCCTAGGCCAGGAGGTGGCACCGCCTGGGCTAAGCCTCCCAGCGAGACTAGGCGGTGCAACCTCCCGAGCCAGGAGGTGGCACCGCCTAAGCTCAGTCTTCGAGCTAGACTGGGCGGTGCAACCTCCCTGACAGAGAGGTGGCACCGCCTGAGCTCAGTCTTCGAGCTAGACTGGGCGGTGCAACCTCCCTGACAGAGAGGTGGCACCGCCTTAGCTCGGTCTTCGAGCTCTGGCAGAGAGGTGCAACTGCCTCAGTCAAGAGGTGGCACCGCCTGGGCTCAGTCTTCGAGCTCTGCCAGGCGGTGCAACCTCTCCAGTCAGGAGGTGCAACCGCCTGATCCCGGAATTCCGGGATTTGATCGTTTTGAGCTCCAAATTTGAACTAGGTTGGGGCCTATAAATACCCCACCCATTTAGCACTGAAAGCACAGAACCAACACTCAAAATCTTGCTATCTTTCTGTGTTTCTTAGAGCTCAAAACTGCTAGTTCTCCTCTTTCTATTCTTCAAGTTTGAGTTGTAAAGAGAGGAGTGAAAACTTCTGTAAGGGTTGTCTCCTAAGCCCGTCAAAAGGAGTGAATCTGTAAGAGGGTAGTTGGCCTTCGCCTATTGAAGGAAGGCTTCTAGTTGACGTCGGTGACCTCGTCGGTGGAGGAAGCCAAAAGTGGAGTAGGTCAAGACTGACCGAACCACTCCAAATCTCTGGTTTGCGTTTATCTTGAGCACTTTATCATTACTGCAAACCTCCTACATAGCTACTGCTCTCTGCGCCTTTACGAACAAGTTTCTAAGTGCTGATCTTTCCGAATCTGCATTCAGACGTAAATCGGTTTTTTCATATATTAAAGTTTACGTTTACGTTTTGATTCTGCAAAACTGTCTTCTGCGCTTTTACGAACGAAGTTTCTAAGTTCAGATCCCTTTAAAACTGTGTTTTAGACGTAAACTACTTTTAAACGTAAAACTACGTTTAGACGTAAATCTGCATTTAGACGCAAACTGCGTTTAGACGCAAAACTACGTTTAGACGCAAAACTGCGTTTAGACGCAAACTGCATTTAGACGTAAAACTACGTTTAGACGTAAAACTGTGTTTAGACGTAAAACTGCGTTTAGACGCAAACTGCACTGCGCTTAGACGCAATCTGATCTTAGACGCAAACTGCGCTTAGACGCAATTTGCATTTAGACGCAAACTGCATTTAGACGCAAACTGCGTAAACTGCACTTAGACGCAAACTGTGTTTAGACATAAACTGCACTTAATCATAAGTATTCTTAGAATCGGCTTTTGCATCAAAATAGTTTTTATCAAACGAACGCAGCTTTCGTTTTTAATCGCTGAAAGATTTCCGCTGCACTAATTCACCCCCCCCCCCCCCCCCCCCCCCCTCTTAGTGCTCTCGATCCTAACAATTGGTATCAGAGCGGGGTATTTCTCATTTCGGATTTACACCCGAGAGAAATGGCTCTTCAAGAGGGCTTTTCGGTCTTTCGTCCACCGTTCTTTAACGAATTGGACTATACTTATTGGAAAACTTGAATGAGAGTTTTCTTGATTTCTCTAAATCTGGATTTATGGAATATCGTTGAAAACAGTTTTCAACTTTCCTCTAAACCGACGGACGAATGGTCGGATTTGGAGAAGAAGTATTTCTCTTTAAACGCAAAGGCTATGAATGCCTTATTTTGCGCTTTGGACAAAAATGAGTTCAATCGGATTTCTACGTGCGAAACAGTTTTTGACATTTGGCGAACACTTGAAATCACGCACGAGGGAACTAGTAGTGTCAAAGACTCGAAAGTTCACTTTTTATTGCATGATTTCGAGCTTTTTCGAATGCAACCAAGCGAGACTATAGGCGACATGTACACCCGTTTCACGGATGTCGTCAATAGTTTAAGAGCTCTTGGAAAATGTTTTTCGGACTTTGAACTCGTAAATAAGATTTTGCGTTCTCTTTCTAAGAAGTGGGATTCAAAAGTAACTGCAATACAAGAAGCTAAAAACCTAAACAACTTACCACTTGAAGAACTAATTGGTTCATTGATGACATATGAAATGGTGCACAATGCACATGATGAACATGTTGAACACAATCACCTTCCAAAGAACAGGAAGGATTTGGAACTCTGGACAAATGAATGCCACTTGAGCGATGACTCAAGTGATGAGGACAATGATGAACAAAACAACCTTCCAAAGAACAAGAAGGATTTGGGACATAGAACATTTGAAGACCACTCGAGCATAAGCTCAAGTGATGGTGAACTTAAACTACAAATGAAACGAAAATTAAAAAGCAAAAAGAATCGAACTACTTGCTTTAAATGCAAGAAGAAGAACAAAAATTGGGATGAATCGAGCTCCTCCGAAGAAGAAAAAGTCAACAAAAGCAAGGCGGCAAACTACGCCTTAACAGCCTACAATGATGAGGTAATCGAAATCCCCCTAATTTATTTTGAAATTACTTGATGCTCTCATGATGTATTTTTCTCTTTTAGTTTAGAATTAATTTTCTTAAAAATTACATGTTAAAAAAAAAATTATTATGATCATACTAAGTAATTTCGAAAATGATAATATTGCATATTTTATGATAAACAAATAAAATGATCTTGATTGAAAATATGAAATCATGTGTATTACGTTGATTTCCATTGTTATTTCTCGATTTTGATTAAATATCATGTTTGATTTGAAGAAATGCATAATGATGAAATTAAATATTTTGATTAACAATTTTATGCATGAGATTTTAAGCCGATGATAAGCATGTGTTATTCTCATGAGTATATTTGAAAAACTATGGCAAAAATGTGCTCGAATGCATGAACGTGTTAAGATTATTTTTCGGACATTCTTGATTCAATGTTCAAAACACTTAATTGCCATGATGATTTTACACTATAACATGTTGGAAATTATATGGATACATAAATTTTTATGATCATGAGCATGTTTTATCTTCATAATTGAACTTGAAAATCTATAGCAAAATCTTATCCGAATGCATGAAAGTACTAATTTCATTTTCGGATTCACTTAACAATTGGTATCCTAACAATCGGATTTTCTCATACACTTATGAAAAATATTTTTCTAAAATGGATTTGATGAAATGATTCCTGCTTATAAATTCCATCTTGAAATATGAATGATAGTGTCTTTGCTTGCAAAGATTTGTTTCACATACATATCTCCTATGATTCATGTGCAGAAAAAGAATTTATAAATCATAATACAATGAGATTTCTTATGCAAAAATAAAGTGCTTTTGTGATTCTTTGCTAAAGAGAATAATTATTAAAATCATGATCTTGATCATTATAACATGAAGCTCTTTATAAATCAAGATCGTTCATTATGCTCCCTACATTTATCAAAAAGGAGTTCTTCAAATGAAATGCAACTTGTCTTTTGATTTCATGATATTTTGTGAATTTCGAAATTAATTTTAATGACTTGATTATGAGTTTCAACGATTTGATTTGAATAAGTTATGTCTAAATCATAATCATGATCTTGCAAAATTGAAATCACAAATAATATCTTTTGGTATTCATGAATTGATACTCACAATATGAAAGTATTGGTATTCATGACTTGATTTTGATTGAAACATTACATGCTTAAATTAATCATTCTTCTATGTTTCAAAAATTCTTTAAATGCCTTATGTGATGACTGAAAATTAATTTGCTTTATGATGAATCACGAATCATGACTTGATCTATGATATTGAAATATTTTAATCATGATTCTTGGTTATATAATTCCTTTGTCCTATTAAAAGGATTTGTTGAATGGATCATGTCCTTCTTGAACTTTCTTGATATCATGACAAGATTTTGTAATATAGCCTGTATAATAATTAGAAATTTTTGGCCATTGATTTCTCCCTTCTTTTCGACAAAAACAAAGGGGAGAAAGCTTTTGCTAGTTAGAACATGCAAAGAAAAGCAAGTGCAATCTTGCACATGAAGCAAGTGTTGAATTGCCATGATTGAACCTAAGAATCTTGCTATGCTTTTGTGCTTATATGTTGTGATGAAAATATAGCTTCATGTTATAAAAAGTTGCATATATTTTAAAATAGCTAGAGCTACTTCTCCTTTTGTTGATGATAAAGGGGGAGAAATATATGAATTGATACTATAAGTGCCATATTTGAATTTTCATCATGTTAAGATATCAAGAACTTGCATCGTAATTCTACTTGATGATATCTTGCCATGTGATGAAATGCTACGATTTGTTGCTAAAATGATGCATGCAATACTTATGCTTTCTACGTAATGTATTGCATATGATATGAACCTTGATTAAAATTGCCTTGATTTGAATTCAAGGTTTATCTCAATTATGGAATTTTGAAATAAAAATGATTACTCACCTTTGTCATGATTTAGAAATTGACAGAAAGGGTTTTCCCTTCTTTTTGACAATGACTAAGGGGGAGATAGATTGCTAGCACAATTCAAGAAAAATGCAAAAATTACAAAAGAGAAGAAATTGCTATCTTGAACATCACCGATAATTGCTAGCTTGAAATGTCAAGAAAATGCAAAAACTTGTTTATTTTCTTGCACATCTAAAGAGAAGATGCAAATGTAACACTTGCCAAATTGTTTGCTTGCCTCATGTAAAACATTATCTCTTGCTAGTTTGGCATTTTGCTAGCTTGCACTTTGCAACGAAAGCAAAAATGACACTTCTCAAAAGAGAAGAAAGAGCTTGTTATCTTGAACATCACAAGCTTGCCAAACAAAAATTGCAAAAGTGCTATCTTGCCTATCTCAAGAAGCAAAACTTGCATATCGTAAAAATTTGCTAGCTTGCAACTTACATATTTCAAGAAGCAAGAGTTGCCTTCTTGAACATCTCTAAATTGCTAGCTTGCAAGTTCTAAAATGTTGCAACATTGCTAGCTTGCATGTTATAAAAGTGCTATCTTGCATGCTGTAAAACTTGCATATCTAAAACTTGATAGCTTGAATGTTCTAAGCATGATGTAACATTTGCTAAATTTTCCGGCTTCAAAACTGCATGATGATAAAACTTGATATTATGTTTTTCATGCAATGAGTTGAACCAATATCACAAACACTTGATTGTGATACTTCTCCTTTTTGTTGATGACAAAGGGGGAGAAGTATGTTGATGAAAGTATGTTGATGACATGACATGTGATGCATACGTTTATGCATATGTTCATGTTGACGTGTTGCAAATATTCATGATGAATATTGCAATGACTTGAATTCAGTTTGAATTCAAGGTTCTATCAATATGGCATATTGATAGGAGGAGTTTGTTTAAACTCTGGGAGTTAAGTTTAACTCCGTCATCAAGTGGTTGTCATCATCAAAAAGGGGGAGATTATTGAATCTCGTATTTTGATGATGAAACTACTTGATATATGTTTATGATTTAATCTGTGTTTTGAGTGACGCAGGGTGCTTCGATCAGGATGAGACAATTAAAGCAGGAACATCATGTTGTGCC
Source organism: Musa acuminata AAA Group (assembly GCF_036884655.1). Taxonomy (NCBI): domain Eukaryota; kingdom Viridiplantae; phylum Streptophyta; class Magnoliopsida; order Zingiberales; family Musaceae; genus Musa; species Musa acuminata. The sequence continues at coordinate 11,590,570 of NC_088329.1, read as the reverse complement.
GGAGGAACATGTCAGAAGATTGGACGTCGGGCCGGTGGATCGGTCGACGTATCGACAGAAGGCTTCGGGCCGTGGACTCGAGCATCGGGCCAAGAAGAGCGGGTATTGTGCCAAGGATATCAGAGTTGCGGAGTCAACTGGCCGATTGGGCAATAGGCTGCAGGAAAGGACGATGCGTCGAAGAATCGGACGAAGCGTCGAGGGACCAATGACATGCCGGACAACTTGGTTAATTGCTTAGGATTAATTGTCTCGATCGAAGTTTTTGTTTTTGTGTGTGCAGGATTAACTACGATGAAAGTCAGACAAGCAGCAGGAGTTGCGCCGGAGTCAAGTTCATGATCACGTTGGGAGTTCGAGAGTTCGACGGAAGTTCGGACGGTCGTCGGAGGTTCTACGAGAACAGATCCGAGAAGTCCAGAAGCTTGCCAAGCGAAGCTCGTCGGAACTCGCCAAGTGGATCGTCGCAAAGTCCAGGAGTTTTCCGGAAGTCCGCAGGAGCATCACCGAGGGTTCATCGGATGATCGACGGAAGTTCGCCGGAAACTCGCCGGAAGAAGCGATTGACGCACCGAAGCAAAGCTGCAGAAATTGTCTTAGATCTAATTGTAGTTAGCATGTTGACTAAGTTGGAAAATGGGAGGTGATCCCATTAGCTTAATCTTGGGGCAATTGGGCCCCTGAAAGACTGAAATTGGGCCGAATGGAGCTAACCATTCGGACCCTGCTTGCACCAGGAGGTGCAACCGCCTAGGCCAGGAGGTGGCACCGCCTGGGCTAAGCCTCCCAGCGAGACTGGGCGGTGCAACCTCCCCAGCTAGGAGGTGGCACCGCCTGAGCTCAGTCTTCGAGCTAGACTGGGCGGTGCAACCTCCCTGACAGAGAGGTGGCACCGCCTGAGCTCAGTCTTCGAGCTAGACTGGGCGGTGCAACCTCCCTGACAGAGAGGTGGCACCGCCTGAGCTCGGTCTTCGAGCTCTGGCAGAGAGGTGCAACCGCCTCAGTCAAGAGGTGGCACCGCCTGGGCTCAGTCTTCGAGCTCTGCTAGGCGGTGCAACCTCTCCAGTCAGGAGGTGCAACCGCCTGATCCCGGAATTCCGGGATTTGATCGTTTTGAGCTCCAAATTTGATCTAGGTTGGGGCCTATAAATACCCCACCCATTTAGCACTGAAAGCACAGAACCAACACTCAAAATCTTGCTATCTTTCTGTGTTTCTTAGAGCTCAAAACTGCTAGTTCTCCTCTTTCTATTCTTCAAGTTTGAGTTGTAAAGAGAGGAGTGAAAACTTCTGTAAGGGTTGTCTCCTAAGCCCGTCAAAAGGAGTGAATCTGTAAGAGGGTAGTTGGCCTTCGCCTATTGAAGGAAGGCTTCTAGTTGACGTCGGTGACCTCGTCGGTGGAGGAAGCCAAAAGTGGAGTAGGTCAAGACTGACCGAACCACTCCAAATCTCTGGTTTGCGTTTATCTTGAGCACTTTATCATTACTGCAAACCTCCTACATAGCTACTGCTCTCTGCGCCTTTACGAACAAGTTTCTAAGTGCTGATCTTTCCGAATCTGCATTCAGACGTAAATCGGTTTTTTCATATATTAAAGTTTTCGTTTACGTTTTGATTCTGCAAAACTGTCTTCTGCGCTTTTACGAACGAAGTTTCTAAGTTCAGATCCCTTTAAAACTGTGTTTTAGACGTAAACTACTTTTAAACGTAAAACTACGTTTAGACGTAAATCTGCATTTAGACGCAAACTGCGTTTAGACGCAAAACTACGTTTAGACGCAAAACTGTGTTTAGACGCAAACTGCGTTTAGACGTAAAACTACGTTTAGACGTAAAACTGTGTTTAGACGTAAAACTGCGTTTAGACGCAAATTGCACTGCGCTTAGACGCAATCTGATCTTAGACGCAAACTGCGCTTAGACGCAAACTGCGCTTAGACGCAATCTGCATTTAGACGCAAACTGCATTTAGACGCAAACTGCGTAAACTGCGCTTAGACGCAAACTGTGTTTAGACATAAACTGCACTTAATCATAAGTATTCTTAGAATCGGCTTTTGCATCAAAATAGTTTTTATCAAACGAACGCAGCTTTCGTTTTTAATCGCCCGTTGCACTAATTCACCCCCCCCCCCCCCCCCCCCCCCCCTCTTAGTGCTCTCGATCCTAACAATATCAAGTTCGAAGCCTGTCATCTTTTGAACGAAAACTGAACCTTCTTCTTAGATGTATTTAAAAAAAAAAATTCTGGATGAATGCTGATTTTGTTTTTCTCTATTGATTTGATGATCACAAATTATGTGTTTCAAAGTCTCATCTCCTTTTTGTTGATGACGAAGGGGGAGAAAAGTGATGACTTGTACCATTTTGATAGCATGACTTATATGTGATATGAATGTCTTATATGACTTGTACCATTTCGATAACATGACTTATATGAATTACAAGAGATCGTATAATACGAATGTCTTATATGCCTTGCAAGATCTTTGAGAATATCGCAAGATTGATTAATCATATTGAAAGCATGCCTTACATTTATATCATGAAATTCATATTGAAAATCTTTATCTCCTGTCGTAGTAAAAATTGTCTCTTATCATTCGACTTGAAAATGATTTTCATCGAAGTTTCGTATTTACTATTGCTTAATGAGAATAACGATAAGTTCAACGGTTAGAACTTATTGATTTATGCTTGAATTCAATGGGATGGAATTCAAGTATTTTTATCTTCTCATAATATGACATATAGATAGGGGGAGTTATGTTTAACTCCGTCATCAATTGATTATCATCATAAAAAAGGGGGAGATTGTTAAATCTCGGATTTTGATGATAAAATCAATTGATGGGTTAATTGATCTAATATATATTATTGAGTTAAGTGTGTAGGATTAACTACGATAATCAGAAAACACAAAGCAAGAATATCGGAGTCAAGTTCGATGGACGTTTAAGAGTCCGAAGAATCGCCGGAGATGCTGTCGGAACCAACCGAGAAGAAATCGGGAACCTGTCGGAAGTTCGCCGAAGAGATCGTCGGAGGTTCGCGGAGATCACCGAGAAGGCTCGGCTACTCGTTAAAGTCATCACAAGATCGGGAGCTTGTTGGGAGTCCGTCGGAAGAAGTTCGTCGGAAAGCTCGCCGGAACAAGACTCGACGTTCGCGGTTGAAAACTTGCTTAGGATATTTTTAGCTATGTAGTTCACATGTAATTAGGATTAGGATTAAGAGATAATCCTATATCCTGGTTAGGGGCCAATTGGGCCCAAAATTAGACTTGGTTTGGGCTAAATTTAAAGCCCAACTAGTGAACTGGAGGGTCTGGCGGTGGCACCGCCCAGCACCCGAGAGCTGGGCGGTGGCACCGCTTGGCTGGGCAGTGGCACCGCCAGTCCACTGTCAGTGTCAGACACTGACAGACGGTGGCACCGCCAGCATTGGAAACCAAAGAGAATTCAAATTTTGGAGCCCAAATTTGAATCCTCTTGAGGCCTATAAATACCCCTCAAATCTCAGCTGAGATAACAACTTTTTGAGAAGCAATTGATTGAGAGAAAGGTCTTAGAAACGTCTTAGCTAGTCTTGTTTTCAATTTGCTAGTGTTCACCTCCTTCTTTCTTGCTGAAAATCTGTAAGAGAGTGAACCGCTTGTAAAAAGTTGTAAGAGGGGTATTTACCCTTCCCTTTCAAGAGATTTGCTAGTGGAAGGTGGGAGCCTCATCGAAGAGGGGCCTCGCAAGTGGATGTAGGTCATTTGACCGAACCACTTTAAAATCGACGTAATCTCTGGTTTGCATTTCATTACTGCTATTTACATTACTGCAAACCTTCTTACTTGCTTTATTTCCTCATTACCTTTGCTGCACAACTTTGCGAATACGCCTTCAAGTTAAGCACTTCCGAGTTTGTTTTTTATCGTACGAAAGATTTGTTAAAACCGACGTTTTAATCCGCTGCACTAATTCACCCCTGTTGGGAAATCATGGGGGTGACATCACATGCGCAGCGGAAGAACAAGAAAACAAAATCCCCGATTCCCAAAGAGATATTCGTCGTTGTGCGAAGATTGGTGTGCAAAATCCGCGAAACTTAAAACTGCGTATAGAGTAGGTTGTGTTACCTAGGGAGATTGTATATCCCTGTTTCCTTGCAGATCCCTAGGAGAGGGTGAAGGAGGTCAAGCATCCTCCTCTCTAGCGGTGATCCACACAGCAGGGTTGCGACGACGCTCCTCAAAACTCCAGGCCTGCTCTGAGGTGGAGAGGAAGAGGAGAATAGGAAAGGCAAGCAAAGGCTCTAGCCTATGAGGCTCTGAATCCCTCTTATTTATAGAGATCCCCTGTCAAACCCTAATGGGTCCTCCCCTAGTGGGTATTGCATCTGCATCCAATAAGACAAGGGCTTCGTCGGATATCTCATATCTGAACCTCTACTCATCACGATGCCTACCATATGTGTGTGACCCTCTAGGCCCAATATCGAGCTGGCCGTGAGTCATACCTGTCAGAACTCCTTCTAACTCAGTGAATTATTATCTCTGCAATAATTCACTTGACTCGTCGACTATGGAAGTACTAGGCCACTACGCCGTAGTCCCCAAACGATACAGGGGAATCCAATCCATTGGACTTGTCTGTCCTCATTTACCGTGTACCTATAATCCCTCATCCATCTAATATCCTAGAGACCGTATATCGAGCATGTTGTTGTCAGACCCATACGATTTCTACTCGAGTCTCGCTCTAATCTGATTCTCCTGGAGAACTCTTTCTCTCTCAACCTGAATGACCCTGGCTAGGGATTTGTCTGAGCAAGAACACATGGGATATTCCTCTCATGATGCTGAGAGTGGATGATCCTCTATCAACACTAAAAAGCCCTCGTAAGGTCGACTACCACTCCCAATGACCAGTTGTACTAGATCTGGGATAGTCAAACCTATAAGTCTGGTATCAAAGAGTGGAGCACTCATACAGGACATCCTTGGTGTCTCAAGTCTAAGGACCAGATACACCACTAGGACTACGAAATCGCTGTCTGACAATAAGGCATCATCAACCATCCAGCATTCCGTAAGCGGATCAATCAGTGAACTCATTCTCCAATGAGCACCTGTACTGTATCCCTAGTGTCCCTACACGAGCAGCTATGAGACCAACTGCATCCATCATATGGACGGGTATACAGCACACCAGTCTATCCGGTTATCACGATGTCCCTCTCGAATAACCTATGACCGGGATTATTTAGAATATGTGTTTAAAGGTGAATCGATCTCATTATCGTGATCTCATCACGATCCGATTCCCATTGCACAAATCCAAGGAAATCACAATATATATATGCACATATGCAATAGTTACAAAGTGATATATGCCAAAATATAATAAGCAAAAAGATTCTGTATCAAGTAACACGTGCCATCACTCACGTGATTGGCTTGCTGGGCACCTATGACTAGCAATCTCCCACTTGACCTAAAGCCAATCACCTATGTGTCTGATCCCCATCAGACCCCTATGACGCTCAGAGACAAAATGAGACAACGGCTTTGTTAGTGGATCTGCAATGTTATCTTCCGATGGAACTCTTTCCACTGCTATATCTCCTCAGGTTACGATCTCTTTGATAAGCTGGAACCTCCTCAGAACGCTTCTGATGAGACCCGGGTTCCCTTATTTGAGTAATCGCCCCGTTGTTGTCGCAATATAAGGAGATCGGCTCCTCGCTACCTGACACGACTCCCAAATCTGTGATGAACTTCTTCACCCAGACTCCCTCCTTTGCTGCATCTGATGCAGTAATGTACTCCGCCTTTGTGGTCGAGTCAGTAGTGGTATCTTGCTTGGAACTCTTCCAGCACACTGCTCCTCCATTCAAGGTGTACACATACCCTGAATTCGACTTGCTATCATCGACATCAGACTGAAAACTTGAGTCAGTGTAGCCTTCAACCTTAAGGCTATTACCTCCATATACTAGTAAAAGATCCTTAGTCCTTCTCAAGTACTTAAGGATACACTTTACTGCTTTCCAGTGCTCCAAGCCTGGATCCGCCTGATACCTGCTCGTGACACTCAGAGCATGCGCTATATCAGGCCTAGTACATAGCATGGCATACATGATAGACCCTATTGCTGAGGCATAAGGTATCATATTCATGTTCGCCCTTTCTTCTGAAGTCTTTGGGGACATACTCATAGAAAGCGATATCCCATGTCTCATCGGTATGAGACCTCTCTTGGAATTTTTCATGCCAAACCTTTTGACAATGGTTTCTATGTACCTGGACTGGGACAAGCCAAGCATCCTCTTGGATCCATCTCTATAGATTCTAATCCCCAAGATATAGGATGCTTCCCCTAAGTCCTTCATGGAGAAGTGTCTAGATAACCAAGCCTTTATGTGGATAGCATTCCTACGTCATTCCCAATGATGAGGATGTCATCCACATATAACACTAAAAAGGTGATAGCGTTCCCACTTACCTTTCTGTATACACAAGGCTCATCTTCGTTCTTAACAAAGTCATAAGATCTGATTGCCTCATCAAATCTTATGTTCCAACTTCGGGAAGCTTGCTTTAGTCCATAAATGGATCTAAGCAACCTACACACCTTATCTGGGCAGTTCTTGGACACGAATCCCTCAGGTTGCATCATACACACCTCCTCCTCGAGGTTCTCATTGAGGAATGCGGTTTTCACATTCATCTGCCAGATCTCATAATCATAGTGTGCTGCAATAGCCAATAGAATTCTGATGGATTTTAGCATTGCTACGGGTGAGAAGGTTTCATCGTAGTCAACACCTTGCCTTTGACGATACCCCTTAGCCACTAGCCTTGCTTTATAGGTCTCTACCTTTCCATCTACTCCGATCTTTTTCTTAAAGATCCACTTGCAACCGATGGGTACAATACCTTCGGGCGCATCAATTAGGTTTCAAACCTTATTGGAGTACATAGAATCCATCTCAGAATTCATGGCTTCTTACCACTTCCCGGAGTCTATACTCATAATAGCCTCATCGTAGGTCTGAGGATCAATATCCTCTACATCCTCTCCTCTAATATATCCCACACATCTCTCAAGAGGATGGGATACTCTATCAGACCTGCGTAAAGTTGAAACTTGTGTATTAGGTACCTGAACAGACTCGGGCTGTAGAGTGGTGCTTGAGATTGGTTCTCCAACCTCGCTCAACTCTATCATTCTCCCACTGTCTCCGCCAAGAATGTGTTCCTTCTCAAGGAACACTACTCTCTTAGCTACAAAGACCTTTTGGTCCTCGAGATGATAGAAATAATACCCACAAGTTTCCTTGGGGTATCCCACAAATTTGCATCGCTCTGTCCTTGATTCTAACTTATCGGGGTTGTGTCTTTTAACATGGGCAGGGCAGCCCCAAATCTTAACAACCTTAAGATCAGGCTTCTTCCCTTTCCATATCTCATATGGTGTAGACACTACCGACTTAGTTGGAACTCTGTTCAGAAGGTAACCTGCGGTTTCTAGGGCATATCCCCATAATGAGATGGGTAGGTCAGCGAAACTCATCATGGACCGTACCATATCTAATAACGTACGATTTCTCCTTTCAGAGACACCATTGAGCTGAGGTGTATAAGGAGGTGTCCATTGGGATAATATCTCATGGTCCTTGAGGAACTGAGTAAACTCTATACTTAAGTACTCACCTCCTCGATCTGATCGAAGAGTTTTGATACTCTTTCTAGTCTGGTTTTCCATCTCATTCTTATACTCTCTGAATTTCTCAAAGGCCTCGGACTTATACTTCATTAAGTACACATATTCATACCTTGAGAAATCATTAGTAAATGTAATGAAGTAGGAGTAACCTCCAATGGCATGAGTTGACATGGGTCCACATACATCACTATGTATGAGTTCCAACAACTCAGTGGCTCTTTGTCCAGTTCCACTAAATGGAGAGTTGGTCAGTTTTCCACGAATGCAAGGCTCACAAGTTGCATATGACACATAGTCGAATGGATCTAGATATCCATTATTTAGCAACTTTTGAATCCTTCTTTCATGGATG